>NC_072428.2:111908106-112211136 GCF_028878055.3 Symphalangus syndactylus
TTCAAGTGATTCTCCTGTTTCAGCCTCCCGAGTAGCTAGGATTACAGGCACGCACCACCGTGCCCGACTGATTTTTGTATTTTTAGTAGATACAGGGTTTTGCTATGTTAACCAGGCTGGTCTTGAACTCCTGACCTCAGGTGATCCACTGGTCTCAGCCTCCCAAAGTGTTGGGATTACAGGCCTGAGCCATCGTGCCCAGCTGACATTGTTATTGCCCTCAAATCTATTGTATTTATTTGTACTTCCATAATTTCTTGCTTTAACTAAAATTTTATTTATTTTTCTGTAATATTTGTTTCATTTTCTGATTAAAGCAATAAGTTAATTATGAACCATTATGAACATTATATTTGTTCTGTTTATGGATTTAATTTATGCCCACCACAGATTATAAGGTCTTGATTACTTATCCTCAACGTAATAGTATTTTACTACATCAATGTCCTTTGATCTTTTTTTCGTCTTGTGTTTTTTATTTTTTCCCCCTGTGGTCTGCAAAAAAACCTTTCAGTTTATTGCATTATAGAGCAGTAGTTTTTGTTGTTATGTTTTGTAGGGTTTTTGTTCGTTTTAGATTTTTTTTTCAACTTGCAAAGGCACTAAAATTTTAAACAGGAACTTTGCAAAAGGTTTCTGGTCTATTTCTCTGCCTATTTGTGCTGGACTTTAGTTAAGATTTTCCTTTTTTTTTTTTTTTTTTTTTTGCGATGGAGTCTCGCTTTGTCGCCCAGGCTGAAGTGCAGTGGCGCGATCTCGGCTCACTGTGAGCTCCGCCTCCCAGGTTCACACCATTCTCCTGCCTCAGCCTCCCAGGTAGCTGGGACTACAGGCGCCCGCCACCATGCCCGGCTAATTTTTTGTATTTTTAGTAGAGATGAGGTTTCACTGTGTTAGCCAGGATGGTCTTGATCTCCTGACCTCGTGATCCGCCCATTTTGGCCTCCCAAAGTGCTGGGATTACAGGCATGAGCCACCACGCCCGGCCCCTAGTTAATGATTTTCTTAAGTATCATGATGCTAAAAGGAATTTGTGCTAGAATTTTCCTAAATAAATTGATAACTGCCTTCTCTGACATGTAACCCCCAGCCAATTGCATATATCAGCCAGACTTGAAAAGATTTTTTGCTGTCCTGATGTGATTGTCCCATTAGTACAGAAAACAAAGGAAAATGTAGTTTGATGAAACAGGTTCTCATTCTGAAATTGTTTGCATTTGATCTGCCTTTATTTCAGCTTTAATAGCAGCTATAATCAACATTGGGCAACTGCTTTGCTCTTTCTAGCTGCAGAAACCTCTGGCCAAAAACACAAAGAGGCACACTGATTTGTGCATGGAAACACGTCCTCATTCTTATTTTCAACATGGGAAGTTGTCACAGACATCCCTCTTCCTTTGCTTTGAGTCAGTTTATGTGATAGCATTTATCATTAAGACATATAATCTCTTAGTGATTGTTATTCAGTAACTTTTGGTTTTAATTTCTTATTTTTGAGGAAGCCCCTTTTTTCAAGCAGCTAACTCTTGCATCTAAAAAGTGTCTTCTTAAGTATATCCTCTTTCCATTTTGCTGGAATTCTAAATTTTATGCTATTTATCATTGAAAAAATACTGAATTACTTCATTTTTTATTTTATTAAACTAAAATTTGAATCCAAGTCACTCACCACTGATAGCTTTATACTGTTTAAATGACTTTTTAATTTTGGTGTTTGGGTATGTTTGTTAGCATGTAGAAAGCAAGCCCAAGGTAATTTATAAAGCTATGACTTACAGTGTATGGAGCACTAAGTAGAGTTTATTCAGGGCAACTGGTGCTAGATGCTATGAAGATTACTGTAGTCTTCACTTCAATATTACACTTATTTTGCCTTTTCATAATATTTTTATATGTGAATATGTGGAGACACAAACTTTTTTTTGAGATGGTGTCTTGCTGTGTCACCCAGGCTGGGGTACAGTGGTGTGATCTCAGCTCACTGCAACCTCTGCCTCCCAGGTTCCAGGGATTCTCCTGCCTCAGCCTCCTGATTAGCTGTGATTACGGGCGTGCGCCAACACGCCTGGCTAATCTTTTTGTATTTTTAGTACAGATGGGGTTTCACTATGTTGACCAGGCTGGTCTCGAACTCCTGACCTCAGGTGATCTGCCCATCTTGGCCTCCCAAAGTGCTAGGATTACAGGTGTGAGCCACCCATGCCCGGCCGAGACACAAACATTTTCTTACATCAAAACCTGGACTACACAAGAAATTCATTAAGAATAAAAGTAATATATATTTTTTCTTAATAATATCTTGATCTTTAAAGAATCAGTTCTATGTATACTGTTATTAAAATCTTACTAAATAATAGCAATTTATAGGAACCTTTAAAAGAAATCAATGTTGAGATTTTTATTATATATCTATTAACTTTCAGTGGATCTCTGCTGAATACCTTACAAAAAATTATAATTATTTTTCCATTAATCTGATATTTGAAGGTAAGACTCAACAAGAACAATGCAAAAATGAGAGAAAATTAGAGGGAAACATTAATTTTTTTCTTTGACTTTTATTTCATCTGCATAATTTAATCAGTTTTTCCTTCAAATATTCAAAAACCCGCATTGGTAATTTTTTCTGACACATTTCCCCTGTTAGATTTTAGTTTTTCTTAGTTCATATTCTTGTGTTAATGGCTAGTGGAGTAACATTTCCTCACACAGAATGTTTTTTAAGATGTGTTTCTATCTAGAACACTAATTGGTCAAATATGTACAGCACATGAACATTAAAGGGTGCCAACTACAGTTATCTCACTGAAGCTTTTTTTTTTTTTTTTGTCGTTCAGCAAATGTTGATTTAATTCTTAAGTGCCAGGCTCTAAGAAAGGTACTGAAACATTTTCTTCCATTAAAGAAACATAAATAAGAGACAGACACATTGTAGTTTAAGTAAGTACAGTGATGCTGTAAAAATCAAATTAAGACAGATAGGAGATGTCTATGAAAATGGTCATTACGCAGCCTCTCCCTTGCTGCCTATCCTGCATTCCTACCTGCTTAGTTTCTCTGATGAGAAATCTATGAGCTCCTTCCTCTTCCAAAGCCTCCCTGCCTCTCACTGGTCTCCCCAGGCACATTGATCATAGTCTGCCTTTCCATCTCCTTCTGTAGAATACCCCT
This sequence comes from Symphalangus syndactylus, assembly GCF_028878055.3. Classification (NCBI taxonomy): domain Eukaryota; kingdom Metazoa; phylum Chordata; class Mammalia; order Primates; family Hylobatidae; genus Symphalangus; species Symphalangus syndactylus. The sequence continues at coordinate 111,911,278 of NC_072428.2, forward strand.
GCATTCACTCTGCTCATTGGACTAAGCTGGCTTGCTCACTGCTCTCGGCATTGCCTGAACTTTTCTGCCACCATGAGTTTGCTCAGGCTTGTCACTCAGCAAGATATGCTCTTGGTTTCTCCTCTGCCTGTCATAATTCTGTCCATCCTTCAAGGCCTGCATTAGTGTGCTTTTGTTATCCATGTTTACTTTCCTTCATTACATCTACTCCTTTTAAGCATTTGTCTATTTATTTAACAAACCCCCACCCTTCTGGAATGTAATAATAAACACACAGGCAAGCTAACAAATTTGAACTCATGCGTATCCCCTGTGGAGCCTCGAATTGCTTTCCATTCCACTTGGAATAGAGGATGCATATGTATGCAAATATTGAATACATTCATTTGATGCACAAAGGCTATTTCACAAGCATTTAATTTCTTTCTAGCATATGCCAGACTCAGAGTTTGGCAATGGCATATAGATGAAATAGGCAAGTTAACAGACAAAATATAGTATGTTAAGTCCTTCAATGGAGGTAAGAATGGGAAATTTATAGGAGTGTTACTAATTCAGGTAAGTCAATGAATGGATGAAAGCATGGATAAATATGTAAATGAATAACTTAGGTTAATTCTCTGGAGCTCCTATTTAGTATTCTGCTGTCCTTCTTATGGGTTAATCAGCCTGATAATCTGCTGCAACTACAGTCAGTGTCCTAATTTCTTCCTTCACAATAGTTCCTAATAACACCCAGGTGGATACAATATAGTGAATTCTGTATACCTGCTTTCTCAGATGCATCATCCTGGCCTTTAACCACTATATGAGCTGCTGTCTCCGGTCGCCACATTAACCGTATTAATTTGGGAATTCGAAAAAATAATGCTTAAGGCCAGGCACAGTGGTTCACACCTGTAATCCCAGCATTTGGGAGGCTGAGGCGGGAGGATCACAAGGTCGGGAGTTCAAGACCAGCCTGGCAAACATGGTTTCTACTAAAAATACAAAAAGTTAGCTGGGCGTGGTGGCACGTGCTGTAATCCCAGCTACTCGGGAGGCTGAGACAGGAGAATCACTTGAACCTGGGAGGCAGAGGTTGCAGTGAGCAGAGATTGTGCCACTGCACTCCAGCCTGGGCAACAGAGAGATGCTCTGTCTCAAAATAATAATAATAATAACAATGTTTTAGAATAAGATTAGTCTAATGTTTCATTATTACAGATAAGATGTATTGTTCTTTTGTCTTTGTTTTATTCCTGTGCACAATTTTTTTTTGAGATGGAGTCTCGCTCTGTCACCCAGCCTGGAGTACAGTGGCGCGATCTTGGCTCACTGCAACCTCCACGTCTCAGGTTCAAGCAATTCTTCTGCCTCAGCCTCCCGAGTAGCTGGGACTACAGGCACGCACCACCATACCCAGCTAATTTTCGTATTTGTTAGTAGAGATGGGGTTTCACCATATTGGCCAGGCTGGTCTTGAACTCTTGACCTCGTGATCCACCCACCTCAGCCTCCCAAAGTGCTTGGATTACAGTAGTGAGTCACTGCACTCGGCCCCTGTGCACAATTTTAACACTTCATTAGTTTATTTCCTTTGGTTTTCTACTCATGGTGATTTGAAACAGTCTTCCTTTTAGAGTGCTTTGCATGAAGAAACTCAAGTTCTTATTTTTTCAACTTCTGTTTATTTTTCTGTTTGTTGGTTTTTCCACTAAAAAAAATCATTTTTTAAATTTTATTTTGGCCTCTTTTATTTTGCTTTTTAATCATGAAAATTAAGAAAGCGTCTTGAGCCCGCAATGTACTAAGTACTATTGTTGACAGCTGAAGTGATACCTCAGTTCTTTCTTCTTGGTTTAAAATAGTTTAAACAAGAGGTACACAGCTAAGGAGGTGTAGCATAGAGTAATTTACTACTATGGATAAATACATTTTGAAAGTTAGGTGCAGAATAGACAGTATACCCTGAGAGAGAAAGAATTCAGGACAGTCTGCTCGTAAGGGTGAGACAGCAAAAACTGGCACTAGGGAGACACCCTTTTTGGGAGTTTTAGGTGGGGACACAGCTAAACCATATCAGACACCTACTATGTGCCAGTCGTTTTTTCCTCAGTGCTGGGATGTTGAAATAATGAATAAGCGTAAGACTCCCTTTTTGGGAGTTTTAAAAGATGATTCATAAAGAGGTGGGAAGAGGTGTTACTAGTAAGCATGTTCTGGGTGGTCTTCTGGTGCACATGTGCAGTAACTGTACATGCTTGTTCATATATTGCGTGTCTCATTAGCATCTTAAAACTCCACCCAGGGGTGTGGTTTTTACTATTATAATGAGCATAGAGTCAGTTTGGGGACAGGTAAAATCAAAATATGCATGCTCTCTAGAAGGGAAAGGCCCTACTGAAGATAGCTTTGCTTGAATGAGCTCAGTTACAATGCAAATACTGAGGTTTATTCTGCTGAATGTATGATCACCATGGTTGCCTCATCCCAAGAACATGGTCACTTCCTTGACTGCCTATCCTGCCTCATTATGATCTAGTAGGTGATTTAAATTTGGTCCACACTCAGTGTAATCATTCCATGCACTTTAAACATAATCTAGTTACCTGGTGTCATTGTGCTATATGTTATCCTAACCTCGTATAGTTCAGACTTCAGGTATCTCTGATACCTAGCCATAAAAGTTTAGTAGGGACTACTCAACTAAATTATCATGTAACAATCAAATGAGACCTACAGCTGAGTAAAGAAATGCTTCTTTTATTGATCAAATTTGTGTGGTTATTTTTTCATTTTCATGCCATGTTATATTTGATCCTTCTGAGCTCAAACTCATAAAACAAAAGGCCACCACTTCTTGTTGGTTTGATTCAGTTATTCAACAAATGTTTATTGAACACTGTAAAAGTTCATTCTCTTGCTGCTATAAGGACATACCTGAGACTGGGTAATTTATAAAGGAAAGAAGTTTAATTGACTCACAATTCCGCAGGGCTGGGGAGGCCTCAGGAAACTTACAATCATGGCATAAAGGGAAGCAAACATGTATTTCTTCATAAGACAGCAGGAGAGAGAAGAATGAGAGTCAAGCCAAGGGGGAAGCCCTTTATAAAACCAGAAGGTCTCATAAGAACTAACTCACTGTCATGAGAACAGGATGAGGGAAACCGCCCCAGTGATTCAATTATCTCCTCATGGTCCCTCCCATGACATGTGGGGATTATGGGGACTACAATTCAAGATGAGATTTGGGTGGAGACACAGCCAAACCATATCAAACACTGACTATGTGCTAGTCTTTTTTTTTTTTTTTTTCTGAGGTACTGGGATGTAGAAACAATGAATAAGCATAATTAATATGTTAAAAGAAGAAAAATGAAGTAGGGAGAGGGCATGGAGAGTTATCAAGGGAGAAGGTATACTAGAAAGTATACTATTTAACAGGGTGGTTCAGAGAAAGTCTCTCCAGTAGATGCTTTTGAGGAGAGATTTGATTGAAGTTAGAAAGCAAGTCATTTGAGACTTACAGACATCTGTGGAGAGTATTCCAGGAATAGCTGATAGCCAGTGTCAACCTTTTGCATGCTCAAGGGACAGAATGGAAGCCAATGTGGCTGGAGCAGAGTGATCAAAGCAGAATGGTAGAGAACCAGAGCAGAGAGGACATGAGTGGGGGCATCATATAGGATCTGTTGGCCATAACAAGGAGCTCATGTTTTATTTTGAGTGAGATGAAATAGTATTGTAGCCAAGGAGTAATGTGATCTGGCATATATTTTTAAAGCGTACTTTAGTTACTGAGTTGAATTGGTTTTCTTTTGCTGCATAACAAATTACTACAAATTTACCACCTTATAACACTGCATATGTATTATCACACAGTTTCTGTGGGTCAGGAGCTGAGGAGGAAGGGCTGCTTAGCTGGCTTTTCTGCTTAGGGTCTCATTTGAAGCCTGGGGTCCTCTTCCAAGTTCACTTAGGTTGTTGGCAGAATTCACTTCCTGGAGGTTGTAGAACTGAAGTCCCTGGTTTTTGTTGTTGTTGTTTGTTTGTTTGTTTCACTGGTTGGGTGTTGTTTTTGTGATTATAAGCCTGGTTATGCTCTCAGCTGTCAGAGGCAGGTCTCAGTTCTTAGCCACATGCCAGCTCACAACCTAGTAGGTCACTTCTCCAAAACTAGCAAGGAAATCTCCCACATTTTGAATCTTTCTCCAATTTGCTGAAATGGAGCTTTCTATAACATAATGTAATCAATCACAGCAGTGATCCACCATCATCTTTGCCAACAAACTTAACCTAATCAAGGAAGCGACTCTGTCTTCATATTCATAAGTCCTGCTCATGCCCAATTGGAGGGAATTGTACAGGATGATTACACCATAGGGTGGAAATTTTGGGAGCCAAGTCATAATTCCACTTACTACATAAGTGGTACTACTACAGAATTGTGGAAGGAGCAAGAGAAGATTCTGAAAACCAGATAGAAGGCACTAGTGGAGTCTAAGCCAGTGTTTCCCCAAGTTTAATGTGTATATCAATATCCTAGGCATTTTGTTAAAATGTAGATTCAGACTTCATAAGGCTATAGTAGTGGCCTGAATCTCCCAACAATCTCCTAGGTGATGGTGATATTGCTTGCAGGGTAGCAAGGTACAGGCAAATGATGACAGTGACTTGGGTTAGTGCGATAATAGTAGAGATAAGAAGTGGTCTGATTAGGGAAATATTTTGAAGGCAGACCCTAAACAGCTTGCTGAAGGAGAAACAAAGGCATCAGGATAACTTCTCACTTCAGGGGATGTCAAAGACTGTGTGGAAGGAGCTTATTTCAGAGCAGAAAAGAGTTCAGTTTGTGATAGGCTAAGTATAAGATGCTTTTTAGGTTCCCAGTAGAGAGAATCACAAAATGCGTTGGAAAATAGCAGGTTTATACATTATATTCAGTGTTATTGAAGATTTAAAATTTTATGTTTCTGTGCACCACAACTATGTAACTCTTTCTAAGTGTGCTTAGAATTTATTATATTGTATTAAAAATGTGAGCAATGAAGAGGACCTAATTGATTTGTGCTGCAGATTCTCTTTCATTCTCTTGCATTGACATTAGTAAAATAAGCAGTGTTTTCTTGTCCCTATGCCAGAGTTCCTTACAGTGAAATAAACATCATTACTCAAATCATTAAAACTGTTCCTAGAATCCAAAATACACATCACTGTGCATATTTAAAACACAATGTATTCAAACACTCTCTAGGTATAGACCTAAACTTTAAGATGATTTTCAGTACCTATTGATTCTGGTAGATGCCTCACTATGAGATGTATTACCAGATTTTCCATGACTGTATAGACAGCTTCATGGTATGACTAATTATTATTTATTTTCAGAGCAAAATTATGCAATGTTATTTTAATCACATTGTGAGAGGTGGCCGTTAGATAGAACTTGTATAAAAGTTAGTTCTCACTGACTCACTTATCACAAAAGAAGACTGTGTAGACTAGGATTGTATCAAAGATAAATTTACTTATAATCCCCTAAACCTCAATCATGTAAAATCTTGGCCTTACCCATTCTCATTTTCAGGAAAAAAAAGCATTCAGAAGAATATAAACTGAAAACTACACTGCCACTCCTTTCCTCCTTGTGATGGCCATGGAAATGCTGGTGTTTGACCAGAGACCTGGACCCTCAACATTTCAAATATTTTAAAAGAACTTTAAGTAGAACATACCTGTGCTTAGCACTGCTTGGGTGCTAAGTTAACATGCAGTGAAATAAGATTACGGGAGGTGGTTCATGGTTTCAGGTAGGGGTGAAATAAAGGCAACAAAGGGCAGTTTGGGTTTAGAGGACGCTTCATACTGTGGAACGTGTGAAAATTCAGTTTATTGTAAGCAAAAATCTTTATAGAAATCCCCGTTTTGCTTTTCTTATTGTTAAACAATAAAATGTGCTAGGCTTTATGACCAGAGAAAAATGGGAAGGAGATATCCCAAGGATAACCTGATGATTATGTTTTTATAAATAAGATCCCAAACAGATGGAAATTAAACCAAATCATTCAATGACAGAGGGTGACAGCAGGTCTGAAGGCAGCTACATTTATGGAGAGTGTTAAGGAAGTCAGAACTTTACTCCTGTATCTGGACTCCTTTCAATCTGGAACCCTGGGCTAGGACTAACTACCTTACAGGACAGTTAGGCTTTCTGTTGATTTGAAAGAATTGTGATGACTGGACAAAGCCATTGTTGAACCCTGAACTTGCCACATTATGAGAGATGGCCATTAGATCAAGCTTGCATAAAAGTTAGTTCTAATTGACTCCCTTATCACAAAAAGAAGATGTTGTAGACCAAAGTTGTATCAAACCTTGGTTGTTGTTCTATAGACTTGTTTTTTTATAGTGGCATGGTTGTTCTGTAGACCTTTTATAGTGTTTCGTATTGAAATCCAGAATCTAAATATAGGCATAATTATTTCATATATTAGTTCAAAGATGTCAAACATTTTTCTACTATTGTATCTATTTTTATGCAATGTATTAACTATAATATAAAGTTTAACTTTTGCATGGTAATTTAAGAAGCTAAATTTCTTACTCTTTCTTTTCCCTAGGTGCACTGAATCAAAAAAATTGGGGAAAGAAATATCCAACATGTAATAGCCCAAAACAATCTCCTATCAATATTGATGAAGATCTTACACAAGTAAATGTGAATCTTAAGAAACTTAAATTTCAGGGTTGGGATAAAACATCATTGGAAAACACATTCATTCATAACACTGGGAAAACAGGTAAAATATTTGCATTCTCTTTGCCTTTAATATATTTTTCATACCTGGAGTATGTTTAGACTAGTTTCATCTCATTTTCCTTTGAATAGTGTACTATGAACTAGATAGAAGTTATATGTGGAAGAAACCAAATGGAGCAGAGGAAATGGGAAATTTAGACAATATTTTGACAATTTGTACAAAAAAAAAAAAAATGACCAATGTCATCATGTCATGTTTTCCTACAATGTAACAATAATGATGCTGCCTCTAGAAGATGTGATAATGTGATTTACAGCTAATATAATTTAGTCAATTACTTAGTCAATAAGGATTTCTTTTTCTTGAGCATTATAGTTTGATCTTTTCTGCCTAGCCTCATGTTATAGTCAGTATTTGGATATGAAAAAAGTAATTGACTATAATTGAAATTTAAGAAAATAAATTCCTAGCTCTTCTATATAGAAGGTTTAAAGTTGTATCCCATCCTTAGGAAACCCTCTCTAAGTGCCTTTTTATTGAGACTATCTTTTTTTTTTTCTTAAAAAAAAGCGAAATATAATACATTAAAATTTAAATACAAATTCTAATAAACTATGCATAGATAATTTCCAAAAAGTGACACTTTTTCTTTTTTTATATTCTAGTTTTTTTTAAAGTTGTATTTTGGGAAATTATATAAAGGCAAATATACACGTAAGACAAAGATTAGAAAAATATTCAAAATTATAATAGTAGCTCTATGGGGGTAAGCTTTACCATTAGTGAATTTTTTAATATTTTCTATATTTAGGTAATGTAATTATTTGAATGTAATAATTTAATTTCAAAACTCAAGAGAGTAGTAGTCAGGCACTGTGGCTCATGCCTGTGATCCCAGCACTTTGGGAGGCCAAAGAGGCCAGATCACTTGAGGTCAAGAGTTCCAGACTAGCCTGGCCAATATGGCAAAAACCCATCTCTACTAAAAATACAAAAATCAGCTGGGTGTGGTGGCACACTCCTGTAATTCCAGATACTCAGGAGGCTGAGACACAAGAATCACTTGAACTCAAGAGTTGGAGGCTGCAGTGAGCCAAGATCATGCCACTGCACTCCAGCCTGGGCAACAGAGTGAGATCCTATCCAAGAAATCAAAACAAAACAAACAAACAAAAAAAACAACTCATGCCAGGCGCAGTGGCTCATGCCTGTAATCCCAGCATTTTGGGAGGCTGAGGTGGGTGGATCACCTGAGGTCAGGAGTTCAAGACCAGCTTGGTCAACATGGCGAAACCCCATCTCTACTAAAAATAAATTAGCCAGGCATGGTGGTGAACGTCTGTAATCCCAGCTACTCGGGAGGCTGAGGCAGGAGAATTGATTGAATCCAGGAGTCGGAGGTTGAGTGAGCTGAGATTGCGCCATTGCACTCCAGCCTGGGCAACAAGAGCGAAACTCTGTCTCAAAAAAAAAAAAGCAAACTCATGAAAGTAGAGATTTTTCTACATCAGTGCCTGATATGTAATAAACACTAAGTATTTCTTGAATGAATAATTTTTAAAATTATTATGCTACATGTAATAATTACCTAAAAGTATATTGTCCCAAATCTTGACATTTTTATTTTCAGTTTTGAAGGGTGTTACAAAGCAGTAGGGCATGGAACCTCTGCTTTTGTTTTTTTGTTTTTATTCTTTTTATTTATTTATTTATTTTATATATATATATTTTATTATACTTTAAGTTCTAGGGTACATGCACACAGCGTGCAGTTTAGTTACATATGTATACATGTGCCATGTTGGTGTGCTGCACCCATTAACTCCTCATTTACATTAGGTATATCTCCTAATGCTATCCCTCCCCCCTCCCCCCACCTCACAACAGGCCCCAGTGTGTGACGTTCCCCTTCCTATGTCCAGGTGTTCTCATTGTTCAGTTCCCACCTATGAGTGAGAACATGTGGTGTTTGGTTTTTTGTCCTTGCGATAGTTTGCTGAGAATGATGGTTTCCAGCTTCATCCATGTCCCTTCAAAGGACATGAACTCATCACTTTTTATGGCTGCATAGTGTTCCATGGTGTATATGTGCCACATTTTCTTAATCCAGTCTATCATTGTTGGACATTTGGATTGGTTCCAAGTCTTTGCTATTGTGAGTAGTGCTGCAAAAAACATGTGTGCATGTGTCTTTATAGCAGCATGATTTATATTCCTTTGGTTATATACCCAGTAATGGGATGCCTGGGTCAAATGGTATTTCTAATTCTAGATCCCTGAGGAATCGCCACACTGACTTCCACAATGGTTGAACTAGTTTACAGTCCCACCAACAGTGTAAAAGTGTTCCTATTTCTCCACATCCTCTCCAGCACCTGTTGTTTCCTGACTTTTTAATGATCACCATTCTAACTGGTGTGAGATGATAACTCATTGTGGTTTTGATTTGCATTTCTCTGATGGCCACTTATGATGAGCATTTTTTTCATGTGTCTGTTGGCTGCATAAATGTCTTCTTTTGAGAAGTGTCTGTTCATATCCTTCGCCCACTTTTTGATGGGGTTGTTTGTTCTTTTCTTGTAAATTTGTTTGAGTTCTTTGTGGATTCTGGATATTAGCCCTTTGTCAGATGAGTAGATTGCAAACATTTTCTCCCATTCTGTAGGTTGCCTGTTCACTCTGATGGTAGTTTCTTTTGCTGTGCAGAAGCTCTTTAATTTAATTAGATCCCATTTGTCAATTTTGGCTTTTGTTGCCATTGCTTTTGGTGTTTTAGACATGAAGTCCTTGCCCATGCCTGTGTCCTGAATGGTATTGCCTAGGTTTTCTTCTAGGGTTTTTATGGTTTTAGGTCTGACATTTAAGTCTTTAATCCATCTTGAATTAATTTTTGTATAAGGTGTAAGGAAGGGATCCAGTTTCAGCTTTCTACATATAGCTAGCCAGTTTTCCCAGCACCATTTGTTAAATAGGGAATCCTTTCCCAATTTCTTGTTTTTGTCAGGTTTGCCAAAGATCAGATAGTTGTAGATGTGTGGTATTATTTCTGAGGGCTCTGTTCTGTTCATTGATCTATATCTCTGTTTTGGTACCAGTACCATACTGTTTTGGGAAACTCTGCTTTATTATATATTGTAAGCAAAAATCTTTATAGAAATCCCTGTTTTGCTTTTCTTATTGTTAAACAATAAAATGTGCTAGGCTTTATGACCAGAGAAAAATGGGAAGGAGATATTTCAAGGATAGCCTGATGATTATGTTTTTATAAATTAGATCCCAAACAGATGGTAATTAAACCAAATCATTCAATGACAGAGGGTGACAGTAGGTCTGAAGGCGGCTATTTTTATGGAGAGTGTTGAGGATTTTATTTTTCTTAGGGGAGAGTGGTTATTAGATCATTGACCTAATAGAGCTATATTACTTGGGCTCTTGAAATGACAGTGGGGAACCTTTGAGCAACCTACTTAGCCTTTCTGTGACTCAATTTCCTTATCTGTAAAATAAGGATTATGTAATATCTACTTCCCAAGTTTGTGCGAAGATCCAATGGATAATATATGTAAAGTAACTAGTATAGTTCATGGTACATCGTAAGTGATATGTAAATGTTGGGTGTCATTGTTATTATGCTTGTTATTATTATTATTAGTTGGAATTTGTATCCCTAGCTGGCTGGCCAATATTTTGTATTCAGTCCCTGATGACAACAGTGATTTCTCCCTAATGGAACAGAGACTATTTAAACTTTATTAAGAGACATCAAAATCTTTCACTGGGCTCTCAAGAGAACACTCCAGAAAACTGTTAAAATATAGTCAGATAATATCTGCTGTGGAACTCATACAGGGGAGTTTAAGCTTTTGCCGCTCAGGGTTCAAACATGAGATGGCCAAAACTCCTCCATAAGAATGAGTTTCCTGCCTTTCCTGCCACGGCCAGGGACCCAGGCTCTGGACCTTGCTGATGAAGCCTGGGAGATACATGGAGGGATAAGCAGCAGCCTGATAAGGAGTAGAAATGGGCTGAAAATAGGAAGGTGAGAGCACTCCGAGAAGACTTTTTTTTGTCTTTTAACCCTTCTGTTCCTTCCCCCTTTGCTCTGTCTTCTTATTACCATCTGACATCTTAGGGAAGCGGAGCTTTCAAGTAACAGCTATCTTAGGACACGAGACAAACAGAGCAGGTGGACTGTCTGTCTTCTGCCCTTGAAGTCATACACTAGTCAATATCTTCAGCTTAGTTTGCATATGTGGCAATAAGATATAAGTATATTGTGTAGACCTACAAAGTTTGGCTTCCAAAATGACGACTTCATGTTTTGTAAATTTATCAAATAAATGATTTTTCTTAATGTACCTTAAGTAGATGGAAATTTAGTTGAAATTTAAAATTTTGATTTTCAGAAGCTTAGGTGCAATTGTATTTCTTTTTTCAGTGGAAATTAATCTCACTAATGACTACCGTGTCAGTGGAGGAGTTTCAGAAATGGTGTTTAAAGCAAGCAAGATAACTTTTCACTGGGGAAAATGCAATATGTCATCTGATGGATCAGAGCATAGTTTAGAAGGACAAAAATTTCCACTTGAGGTAAGTCAGGAGATCCACTGTTTACTGTTTTATTTTCTAAATAATGGATGTTTTTATTTAGCATATAATTTGATTAATTTTAAAATCAAATATTATAATTTATAAAGTGATATTTTGATTACTTGTTTAATACACTAGATTAAGCTAAATGAATATAAGACTTAAATCTTTGATTCGCCACTTCCTGGTAACAACCCAAAGTGCCACATAATAGGTAATCAATAAATGCTGATGAATTAATGAATGAAGGAAGGAAAAGGGGGACAATTTCATTAACATACTGGAGAATCCTTTGATTTAAATCTTTTGATTAAAATGAGAAAAATTTTCAGCTTTAAAATTGGCAAAGTAAATAATTATAAAAAATGAGTGTGTAGTAAGATGTTTTCTTACATGTCTAGAGAAAGTCTAAATTGGTAGACTTTCTGGGAGGCAGTTTGCTTGTTTTTATTAAGAATTTTAAATGATTTATACTCAATACCCAACATTTAAATTTAAAGCCATTTAGTCTAAAAATAAAAAAATTGCAAAAATTTATTTATAATATAATATTGAAACAGAAGGCAATGATTATTTAAATACCTTATGATGGATATTACAGATATCACAAAAATCGTGTTTTTGAATGATATATTTACACATAAAAGGTTCATCATAAGATATTAATGGTTTTAAAAAGAAACATGTTAAATGGTATAACCAGTATTATTTTTGCAATTTTTTAATACATGAAAATTGATTAAATATTGACTGAGAGTGGAGTCTGAGTCAAATGGACTAGCTTTGAATCTTGGCTCCACCATTTGGTTATTGGTTACATGACATAAAAATGTATACATTATTTAACTTACCAATGCTTCCATTTTTCTTCTGTGAAATTGACGTAGTAGCTGCACCTGCCTTATAACATTATTTTGGAAATTAAATGAGAGATTGACTTATTACTCATAAAAGTAATTGAGGGGCCAGGCGCAGTGGCTCACGCCTGTAATCCCAGCACTTCAGGAGGCCAAGACGGGCAGATCATTTGAGGTGAGGAGTTCCAGATCAGCCTGGCCAACATGGTGAAATGCCACCTCTACTAAAAATACAAAAATTAGCTGGACGTGGTAGCACTAACCTGTAATTTCACCTACTCAGGAGGCTGAGGCATGGGAATCACTTGAACTCAGGAGGTGGAGGTTGCAGTGAGCCAAGATCACACCACTGCACTCCAGACTGGGTGATGGAATGAGACTCTGTCTCAAAAAAAAAAAAAAAAATGTAATTGATGGAATTCAAGAAAATGTTAATAATGATTTTCTTTGGGTGATGGCATTATAGGTGCCTCTTATTTTCTCCTTTAAAGTCCCCATATTTTCTAAAATACCTAGAATGAAACTATTCGTTTTATAATTCAAAACAGTTATTAATAATAAAAATAAGATAGAGTGAATTACCTTTTAAAAGACTAAAAAGCTTTTTTAAAAAGGTGGATATCCACATTCACATTTACAGTTTATAATCTGGATTTTTTTCTTTATTCAGTATTTTTAAAGAAAAGCACATTTATCAAATTTGATTTGTCAAAGTAATCAAAGTCAACTCATTAAGCAACATATCACTTCTGAGAGTTTAGCTTACTCACAATATTACCTATTTAGAACAAAGATGAAAATCAAGAAAAATTCTATCAACAAGAGCCCTGAGCAATCAAAATACATGGTACAGAATCCATGCACTAAACCTAATACAATTATTTTAATGCAAAAGCCTCTCAAATTGTCTCTCAGTGGTATTGGGTTGTTTTTTTCTTTTCTTTTCTTTTCTTTTTTTTTTTTTTTTTTTTTTTTTTGAGACAAAGTGTTGCCCTGTTGCCCAGGCTGGAGTACAATGGCATGATCTCGGCTCACTGCAACCTCTGTCTCCTGGGTTCAAGCGATTCTCTTGCCTCAGCCTCTCGAGTAGCTGGGATTTTTGTATCTTTAGTAGAGACAGAGTTTTACCGTGTTGGCCAGGCTGATCTTGAACTCCTGACCTCGTGATTTACCTGCCTCAGTCTCCCAAAGTGCTGGGATTACAGGTGTCAGCCACCGCGCCCAGTCTTGTTTGTTGTTTTAAAACACTCTCTATGAAATTGTGTAAGCAGAAAATCCAAGGATCATCCCTGGCTTGCTCCTTATTTCTTATCTCCTACATCTCACAATCAAGTCTTCTCAATTCATCAGGCATGGTGGCTCAAACCTGTCATCCCAGCACTTTAGGAAGCTGAGGCTGGAGGATCACTTAAGCCCAGGAGTTTGAGACTAGTCTGGGCAACATAGTGAGACCCCACTTCTACAAAAAAATAAGAGAAAATAGCTGAACACGATGGCATGCACCTGTTGTCCCAACTACTCCAGAGGCTGAGGTAGGAGGATCACTTGAGCCCATGAGGTCAACGCTGCAATGAGCCATGATCATGCCACTGCATTCCAGCCTGAGTGACAGGAAGTCACTGAGTGAGACCCCCTCTCAAAACAAACAAACAAAAGCCTTATCAATTCTTCTCCTAAATGCCATATGGGAGGTCAGAAAAAAGTTTGCTTACTTGGATTATTAAATTAATAACTATTAAGTTTTAAATCGTATTTCTTTCGATTTCCCATGCTTGTCATACTGTCTTGCCTAATAGGCCTTTCCCAGGTGGTACTTCTGACTTGAACACATGCCCTTCTCTTCTGCCTTTCACCTGGCTAAAAGCTGCTCATTCTTGAAGGGTCAGTTTAGAAATCCTGTCTCTGAAAACGTTTTGGTGACTCACCCAAAGCAGGAGCCACTGCCATCCTCTGTTGCACACCCTCTATTTCTCCCATCAGAGCACTAACTATGATTTACTCTCTCAGAGGCTTCCTACTCTTACCTTAAGTCTACTTCTATCTAGCCTGAGACACCTGATTTCCAAACCCAGACAGGAGAAGCACCAAATTATATAGAGGCTGTTACACAGAGATACATATATGGACTAAAGCAGAAATTAACAAGGGATAGCCTCACAGCTGGAGAGGAGAGTCAAAATATGAAACTTAAAACTCTTTTGGTATTTTTTAGGTAGAAGCTGAGAGTCCTTGAGAGTTTCAATATTAATAGATCACAATATGGTAATATCAAAGAATGGTAACTCTGGACTCTCAAGAAAGGCATGCACTCTTGAGAAAGAGAGAAACTTATATTTAAAATAATTCCATAAAGCAGTTAAAGTAATATATGATTATTTATTTCATGTAATTGTTCTAATAAATTTTACTGCACAGTCCCCTGGTAATCTCAAAATGGTCATTTTGGTTTTAGATATGTCTAATTTTCTATTCCCTTCTTTATTGAAGGATGGTAAATGATAGTAAATGTAGTTGTATACATGTAATTTATAAAAGATTTTGGAAATACTTAGAATGTAGAATTACACAATTTATAGTTTTACAAATAGAACTTACTGAATTGCTTGTTTTATTAAGTCTCTGCTGATTTTTATGAAGTCTTTGTGTATCATAAAACTATCATTGTTACTTTTATAGATGCAAATCTACTGCTTTGATGCAGACCGATTTTCAAGTTTTGAGGAAGCAGTTAAAGGAAAAGGGAAGTTAAGAGCTTTATCCATTTTGTTTGAGGTAATAATTATATATACATTTTACACTAATGTAATTCCTTTTAAAGTCACATTAAATATTGATGTGAAATATCAAGACATAGTTTCTAACTAAGAGAGGAGCTCACAAGTAAAATTAAAACTGGTGGCCATTTTCAAAAAAAGATGACCCTTGCCTGGTATTTTTAAAAGGAGACTCTTGTGTTTGTTAATTGGGTGAATCTTTTCTAGCTGGGGCAAAGTGTTCTATAAGTACACAGATTTGCTTATTAGTACATATAAAGCATCATATTAATGATTATGTATTATTATCAGTAACTATGAATCCCAAAATTTTAAAATTTACTTTTCTTAGTGAAATGTGTAAGTTATCTGGTTTTTGTTTGCTTTATTTGTTTTCACCTAGCTATAAAAAAAGTGTTTTTGGAACTTACTATTTTTTAATGCACATATTTAAAATGGAATTCATTAATCTTCACATTTTTATTGAATAGTTATCCAGATGTTTTATTCTATTTTTAGAATGTGATTCTTCTTTAACAGGTTGGGACAGAAGAAAATTTGGATTTCAAAGCGATTATTGATGGAGTCGAGAGTGTTAGTCGTTTTGGTAAGCTACTTAGGGAAATATCTTTCTTCAAGATTCTGCTTTGGATGGATATGAATGTTGACAATACGACAAAAATCACTTGTTCCAAAAGGTGGAAAGTACTACATTTTTAAATAGGAGCAATCTCTCACTTTCCACACTTGATAATTTATACATTTCTCACCAAATAAATAACAATTTATCAGAAAATTTCGTTACATCAAAAGCATGAAACATTAATGTATATAGGAAATTGAAGTTTTTAAAATTTATTCTTGAAAATAATCTAATTATATCATGCAATTAAAGCCTATTTATCTATTATGTCTCTGCATTATACATCCCTTAAAGACTAATTCCTAATCTGAAACCAGCTAATTTTATAAATATCATATTTTAAAGTAGAAAAAGAATTGTTACTCAAGTTAAAATTTATTCCCTGGTGGTTTCCTTGATAAATCCTTTGCTTTATCAACATGAGGAGATGAGATTTTTGGAAGAAGGTCAACACTTACATAGAAGAAGATGCAATATGCTTTGACATTGTTCTGCCTGCTATCTCATGGATCTTGTAATTTGTCACAACAAATGCTTTTAACCATATGGGCAGTGGAATGTAAGCCTGTTAATATTACTATTTTATTTTTATTAAGCACTCCCACACAGGATCTTAATGCTGCCCTGAGTCACCAATAAAATGAGGATTATTCCTCTCTGGGAAGCTGCAAAATTTGAAATCAGAAGCAAAACTCATGTAGATCCTTTCTTGAAAGCAGAAGCCTGGCCTAGGATTGATTTATCATTGTCAATTACATGTGGGGATCTGAATTGACCCAACTTTTCAGAAGTCAGGAATATGTGAACTCCTGCAGTGTAGCTTTTATTTTTACTTTTTAAAGACACAATCAAACGCAAGATGAAGCTGTTATCTCTCTCAATCGACCCAGATTGCAAAATTCAACACTGAGTGCCATAAGTCACATTTAATTTTTCCCTTCTTGAGACACAAAGTGGAATCTATCCAGACTGAAATAAAGCAACTTATTTGAATTCTTATACTTAAAAAAATGTATAAGATATGAATTCTGAATGTTCCAGACCTTGCACCAGCCTGTGGGGACAGTGAAAGAGATGTTAACACTGGGGTGTTAACCCTGACTTGTGTAACTATGGGACCTTTGAGACTTTCTCTTAAGGCCTCTTTATTTTCCCAGGGTACTTTACTTTTTGGGGGTGCCTTGGAAGGCACTCGTACGAGCTTGAGAATAAACTTGCTCGTGTTCTTTAAAATTTCCTTTCTAATATCTACCGTCTGAAAGCCATTCAGGAAGATACTTTGTCAGATACACTGTGACTACATATTCTCTCCCTTTCTGAGAATATAGATTCCCTAACAGTATTATTCTGCCTATATTCTGGCTCTTAATTTGAAAGCAGAATAGTTCTTGGATTAGCTGAGGACAGATTCTAGTCCTTTACCCCCACTCTCTCTGTCTCTCTACCTCACTTGTATTAGTCCATTTTCACACTGAAAGTAAGTGATTTGTAAAAGAAAGAGATTGAATTGACTCACAGTTCTGCATGGGTGGAGAGGCCTCAAGAATCTTACAATCATGGTGGAAAGCAAAGGGTAAGCAAGGCATGTATTACATGGCAGCATGAGAGAGAGAATGAGAGTGTGAGCAAAGGAGAAACTGCGAAACACTTATAAAGCCATCAAATCTCGTGAGAATTCACTCACTATCATGAGAACAGCATGGGGGAAACTGCCCCCATGATCCAATCACCTCCCACTTGGTCCCTCCTCAACACATGGGGATTACAATTCAAGATGAGATTTGGGCAGGGACACAGAGCTAAACCATATCACCACTATTTGTGCACCAACTTCCTCATTTACCAAAAACCAAAATCCTTCATGCCTATCCACTCATTCATCTGGATACTTAGTATTTCAATATACTCAGCAAGGACAACTAGCCAAACCAAATAAGTTAAGTCTTTCTAAAGTCAAACTTTTCCATTTTGAGAGTTCTTGAATTAAATCCAGTCTTATTTCTGACTCTAGAAAATCCCCTACTGCCCAATAAACTGCAGGCTTCCCCATATTGGCCATCAGATATTGCTGCTGGCAACCTTGAGGATCAAAGGTGGGACTTGTCTTTAGGCAGTGATTCTGAAATCACAGCTAAACCCCCAAATTTGGCTCTGTATTCACCATATAATGTAAGTTATTTTAAAAAAACACCTTTTCAACCATTATTCAGATTTTAAGATCTATCTTATTATGCTGTGGGCTGGTTGCTCATTTCCTGTTTCCTCTCTAAAGGACAAAGCCCATTTCTCATTCCTCCCCTCAACCCCTCTTTCTTTCTTTCCCTCCCATCCACCATACCTACTCTATGTTAGGCATTATCCTATCCATGGAGTGGAGAGAGAGAGAGCATGATGTTGCAGCAATACTGAGATAATGAACTAATATTTTCCAAGCAGAGCCCACAAAAGATGTTAGTTGCAATCTTTCGAGTTGCAGGGAAGAGACACATCCCAGGTAACATCATCAGTGATTATCTGATGGGAATTCTCATCAGAATGATTTATAGTGCTTTCTTAATCATAATTTCAGCCCAGAAATTTCTGTACTGAAAAGTCCTCATAGGCGTTGGTGTGGCCCCGTGCTAAATATCATTGTCTTAAGTAGTAGGAGCTGGTTTTATGTAGTTACCAGCCTTTCTCCAGTGCTTGGCCCTATTGTGGTTTCTTCATCTTTGTTCCTCCCCATCTTTCTTTCTTCCACTGTTAGCCTTCTCATGGAAGGATCTGATTAGTTGCTTGGTTGATCATCATTATATGTTCAAGCAAATAATGACTGCATAAATGAATGACTGACCCCAAATAGAGCACCACTGGCTCTGGTGTGCTTCTCTCTTGTGTTAACAATAGTGAGATTACTTGGATGAAGCAGGTGTTTTTTTCTCAAGCCAACAAAACAAAATGAAAACCATAAACACAAACAAAGGAAAAACACTGTAGTGAAATTTTGTTAGAAGAAAATGTAACTGAAAAGCACTTTTGTAATTTAAAAGTCTTGTGATATCTAGTTACCACATCTGTAAGAGAGACCAGGTGACTGCTATTGAGGTCCAGAGGCAGAAAGAATGGATTCCACACTGGGGACAGGGAGAGGAAAATTAAAAAAAAAACTTCTTCTGATTCTTTTGCTTCTTTTTAACTTTTTTCCCCTTTAATTTCTTTCCCAATAATAGGAAAATTCTCTATCTCACTCTCCTTACTCAGGTCTCACCTCTGCTTTCCCTTCCGGGCCCCTGGCTCTCCTGGGGTCAATTCATTTCCACCTAACTTAGCAGTGAGTCAATTTCTGGCTCCTTACCTAATTAGTGTTCTCAACATACACATTTTTCATGAAATATTTGTAAGATAAATTTAGTCTTCAGTGAGAAAAGGAAGAATTACAGTCCACTTGTCAGTTAAGGAGGTAATTTAACTACAACAATTTTCTAGTATTGAAAACATAAATCTAAAAAACATTCACATATTAAAAATAAATATTCTTCTCAGTTCCTAAGAACTTGAATCTAATCTGAATTCTGATCATGTTATCTTGGCATTGGAGAAGAGGAGGACATACTTTTAGAAGTTACTAATGAATCCGTTAAATCAAACAAAACTTGAACTTTCTAATGGATTAAAACTACATGTAGGCCATATTGACATGACTACCAATTCAGTTAAGAAAATGTTTTTATTTCTAAGATTCAGTTGTTAATTCAGACTGAAGCAGTTGTCTCTAACTTTAGTTAGTAACAATACTCCTTTTCCCTTCAGAAGTTTCTGTGTTACAGAAAAGTTAACATTTACTAATTTAACTTTTAAATAACTTTTTTTTTTCTTTGAGGCTTTCTGAATATGTTCAGTCTTCATAGAGGTTAGAGCTGGAATAGACTTTTAAGATCAGATAGGCTAGTCATTTCATGTTCTAATGTGAAAAATGTGATTAAGAAAGACTAAAACCTTGAAAAGGCTTCACTTTACTTGGGATTTTCTACACCAGCCTGTATGTTTGCATCACCTGGGAATGCTTTTTAAAAATCTAGATGCCCAGGCCTGACCACTAGAGATCTTAATTCAAATGGTCTAGAGTGGGGCCTGAGGCATTGGTATGTTTCTAAAACTCCCTGGATTATTCACATAAGGATTAACACCACTGCTCTACACTCTGCCACCTCACTTAGACTACACGGATTGGCTTCAGGGACTATTTCATAATGGCCTTAATCTCATAGAGAGGGCAGAGGACTTGCACTGGGCTGGGTAGTTCAGGAGATAGGAAAACAAATTAGACATAGATCTCACTGGTAAGTAGATTGCTGCCTACATGAGTGAGGGCTGGTTCACAAATAGCTAAATGACCAAGGTATTGCTATTGGTAAGTGCTATTGGAGAGATACAAATGAGACTATTCAAGGAGACAGATATATTTGGATTGGTTCAGGGTTTGAAGGCCAGATGGCCCACCTAAGAAAACTCTACCAGTTTTTGGATAGAAATTCTATAATCTGTATACAAGTTTATATATAAGAATAAATCAATATTTATTGGGGGGTGTGTGTGTGTGTACACACACAAACACAAATGTGTATATTGTATCAAAGATTTTTTTTTAACTCTTTGGCTTTCCTTTTAACTCTCTTAATGACCATTGATGAATAGATCTTGATTGTCATATACTACATTTTATCCTTTTTCCTTTTATGAGTGATATTTTTATGTGCCATTTCAGAAACCTCAACCTACCATTAGGTTATGATGATAATTTTTTAATGTTTTCATTTAAAAGCATTATAAATATGTTCATTTAAATCTGCAATCAGTTTAGAACTGATTTGTGCTTATGATGTGAAATAGGGAATCAAGATTCACTTTTTTCCATGAGGATATTCAATTGATATAGCACTGTTTATTGAAAAGACCATCCATTCCACATTCCATAATAATTTTTCTATCATAGATCAAATGATCATATTTTTCTCTTTTATTTTCTCTTCCATTGTTCTCTTCATCGATCTTTGCACAAATACCTCACTATCATAATTTCTGCAGCTTTATATATAACAGTATGGCAGCTCTTCCTATCTGGTAATGAAAGTTCTCCAGCTTTATTATTTTTCAAGATTGTCTTAACTTTTCTTTGGATTTTTATTGAAATTTTAGAATCAATACGTCAATTACACACACAACCTTCTGGGATTTTGATTAGGATTTCATTGAATCTATGAATCAATTTGGGGAAAATCAACACCTTCACAATACTGACTTCCAACCCATGAACATGGTCTTTCTACCATTTTAATATTTATTTAATTCTCTCAAGAATGTTTTGTAATTTTCAGTGTAGTTGTTCTACACATTATTTGTTAGATTTATTTGTATTTGATAATGTTTTACTATCTTAAATCATATTGCTTTAAATTTTATTTTCTGTTGTTTGATGCTGGTACACAGAAATAAAATTGATTTTTGTATACTGGTCTATGTGCAGTGAGTTTGCTAATTTCACATATTATTTCTCATACTCTGTAAATGATTTTCTTTTTTTTGAGATGGATTCTTGCTCTGTCACCCAGGCTGGAGTGCGGTAACGTGATCTTGGCTCACTGCAACCTCTGCCTCCCAGGTTCAAGCGATTCTCCTGCCTCAGCCTCCTGAGTAGCTGGAACTACAGGCGCGTGCCACCACGCCCAGCTAATTTTTTGTATTTTTAGTGGAGATAGGGTTTCACTGTGTTAGCCAGGATGGTCTCGAACTCCTGACCTCGTGATCCACCCACCTTGGCCTTTTTACAGGCATGAGCCACCACGCCCAGCCTGTAAATAATTTTCAATGTTTTACATGCACAATCATGTTATTTGCACATTGTGATGGTATTATTTTTTCCTATACAATCTTAAGATTTTCGCTTCTTTTTTCTTTATTGCACTCGCTCAGTCTTCCAGTTCAATGTTAAATAGAAGTGGTGATGGCAGGACATCCTGGTGTCATTCTTGATCTCTAGGGGAAACACTTTCAATAAGTCACTCTTAAATATGATGACTAGTACAGGCTTTGATGATCATCTTCACCAGAATAAGGTTTTGTTTTTGTTTTCCATGAACTGGTATTGAGTCTTATGAAATGACATAACTGTATCTATTGAGATGATCATATGATTTCTGAGTATTTTTATATGTAAAATATTCTGTTCACCATCTTGATGTAAAGATAAGACATCTAACACTGTATAGTGACACGTGTAATACAGTTTGGGGCATGCCAGCTTTATTACCATTTAAAAATATATCTAAAATGTTTCAAAATCTCAGTTTTGATTAAATACATAACAAAGCATGTGTCTCTGTTTCATAGAAGCTTTGAACAGCTAAGTTCCAGTGTTGAGATTCCAGCTGAGATGTATATCATTCCTTTTTAGGGAAGCAGGCTGCCTTAGATCCATTCATACTGTTGAACCTTCTGCCAAACTCAACTGACAAGTATTACATTTACAATGGCTCATTGACATCTCCTCCCTGCACAGACACAGTTGACTGGATTGTTTTTAAAGATACAGTTAGCATCTCCGAAAGCCAGGTAATCTTAGAAATTCAAACAAATCCAGTAATTCAAAGCCATTTAAAAAACATTATGTTCTACCTTTGCTATAAAATATCCATTTTAAAGCATTTACCAATGCCTTTGAAGCAGATATGTTAAATTATTTGATCTTTTTTTCAGTTGGCTGTTTTTTGTGAAGTTCTTACAATGCAACAATCTGGTTATGTCATGCTGATGGACTACTTACAAAACAATTTTCGAGAGCAACAGTACAAGTTCTCTAGACAGGTGTTTTCCTCATATACTGGAAAGGAAGAGATTCATGAAGCAGGTATGTATTTAAATGTAATCTACAACTGTCATAGATGCAATGTTATAGGAGGTAATTTTGGTAAAATGACAAATATAGAGGACTTAGAGCTTTAGAAATGTTTTAATTATTAATTTTGTAGCTTTAGGTAAGCTGTCTAATTTTCTGAATATCAGATACCACATCTATAAAATGGCAACTAAAAAATCTATTCTTCCCATAAGAATAGCCCCATTTTACAGATGAGAAAAAACTGAGATTTAATAAGGAAAACCATTTTTCCAGAATACACAGTAATAAGTAGCAAAGCAAAGTACACACCTCCAAGTTCACTTTCTGATATTTGCCTGGACTAAGAGGTATGAGAAAGGAATGAATAAGAGGCTGAGGTGTTCAGAGCTTGGGAGATCGTTTCTGGTTGGGATGATCAAGAAACCTTCATGGGAGAACCGCCTTTGAACTGAGTCTTGACACAGTATTGGGGTTTTAAAGTGCTCATCTTTGTGTTGGCAGCCCCCAAGAAGGAGCCTAGCACCTAATCGGTACTGAAAATAAATGCACTGAGTTATTAATGAATAAGAAGTGAATCTTCTTCCCAGTTTCCTTCTTTGGAGGAAAAGAAATTTGCTTTAGTTAGGTACAGCCAAGGGAAATGACACCAGAGGGGTGTCTCTGGAATGCCATCTGTTTTTTGAAGCTGACACGGTAGTTAAAAGCATTTTTAAATGTCCAGAGAACACAATCAGATACATCTGCTGACTTGGCCTTTTCAGTTTTTACTGAGGTTGTCACTTGTTCATTAAAGAAGTTGTTGAACTGACCTTTGCACTGGGGACTTCTAACCTTTCCAAGTAGATGGACCTCTTTGATATCAGTCCTGCAGTGAATTCGATGATTTTTTTTGCCATGTATAATATTAATTTAATAATCATCTGCTTTGGAAGATTAGGCATTAAAACAAGCTTTTATTGTTTTAATGTGATATTTCCAAGAATCATTTATCCTTTAACAAAAAAATAGAATTCAAGACAACAGTGATGAATAGCTATATTTACTGTGAGACTAAATTTTAAATTAAATTGCCCCAAAGTGAGGAAATTTAATTATATTTCTATCAGTAGTACTAAATACTATAGCATACTGTTCAGTAAATAATAGACAATCGATTAGAAAAAAGAAAGTGGATTTAACCATCCCCTCTTCTTAAATATAATAGACCAAATTACAAATTAAATAAATATGATTTTTTTTTCACACAGTTTTATCAATTCTCTTTTATTAAAACCCTTCAGTGGCTCTGCATCACTTTGGAATAAAATTCAAACTGTTTGTTATTGCATGGTAGGCTCTGTGTAGGTTTACTAGTCTTAGTGCTTAAGCCTCCCCAGCTAGCATCCTTCCCTTACACTGAACTCCAGGAAGTCCCCTGAAGATGGAAGACCACATTCTTCCAGGGTGCATTTATACATTTGGCTTCCCCATTGATGGCAGGTTCCTCTCCACTGTCTTCATTTCCCTGCCTCCTCATTCTTCAAGACTCAAGTTGAGCATTGCATCCACTGGGAGGCCATCTCTGACTCTACTTCTGTCCCCCTAAGTCTGGCCCTGGCAATGGCCACAGGACTGCACACTCAAGGAGACACCATACCCATAGATGGTAAATGGTGCTCCTCTGGATGTTGTACAATGTGCTCAGCTTCTCCAGACTTCATAGCAGTTGCCGTATTATGGTAATTGTCTATTTATTTATTTGTCTCTGCCAGCAATCTCTGAGCCCCATAATGGAAGTAAATAAGTCTTTTATCTCTTTATCTCCGTGGCCAAACTGAAGTAAAGCTCTCATTCACTAAATATTCACTGCAGGGCTGAAAGATTCCATTTCCACATAATAAAAACACAGCAAGTTAGACTTGATGGGTGCTTCCTGCACTGTTTAATGTGTAAGCCTGTATATAATTCTGATTTAATGTAGAACATTGCTTTCACAGTTAAGTGTTAAAGGCCCAAAGTAATAATCCATAATAACAAAAACAGTAATAGCTACTGTGTATTGTGTGACTCTACCAGGCATTGGAACCAGATAATATTTGACTTAAACCTCACATCACTCTTATGAAGTTGGCCTCATTGTCTTCATTTTACAGTTTGGGAAGCTGATATTAAATGGTTTGCCCAAGTTTACCCAACTAGAAAGGAATGGAGTCAGTATTTGAACCTAAGTCTCCCTGAATCTAAAGCTTTGCAAAGTTCTGTCCACCGTACTTTACATTTATACAGGAACATAATTTCTGCTTGCATAAAAAACTGATGACTTTAAAGACATGAAGCTTCAAAACAATAGTAATGGGTTTTGAGTGTTTTGTTTATCTTAAGGTCAAATACAGAAACAACATTTTCTAAACTACTTGGTGTTCTGGGTTCTAGAAATATATGATAGGACCTATAAAGTAAGGAAAGTAATTTTCTTGAATGGAGCTTTTAGGAATCGATTTTATTCCCTTAGACCATGTGTATATATTGTCACAGAATTTCACATCCCTGCTGCAACACTATTATGACTGCCATAGTAATAATAATTTATTTGTCACCTATTTGTCTGTGGTTTGGTTCCAAAATACATGGTAAAACTAACTAGAAAAACAACATCTCAAAATAGACTCACTCATTTAAATTGAAAGGACTTATATATGCAATACTTAAGGAAAAACTAGAAAGCTTTACAATAAAAATGCACACTTACAGGCTGTTTTTGTTGTGTCCTTATCCTATATGTGCGCCTTCCCCAGCTTCCTCAGGAAAATCCAATCGCACCAACTACTTTGTTATGTTTGTATTTTTGACTAAATATTTGTGGAGTGATGGGGAGAGGCTACAAAACTCAGTATCTCGTCAAAATATCTGCCTATAGCTTTAGACAATATTGCTTAGAAAGTATTATTCCCTTATATTGTATATCCTTAGGATAAATAAAAGTGCTCAAAAGACAATCCTAGTTTTTATTAGTGTTTTGTATCTTTATGGCCCTCAGTTTTTACTTTTAAATTATGTTAGCAGAAACACATCTCTTCTGCAGTCTCCCTTGCTGGGTCTTAGAGTCTTTGCCTTCAGATTGTTTGACCCTGCTCTTTGGTCAGTTCCCCTCACAGAGTCTCAGCTGCTACCCTCATCCCACCCAAGTCTTCACGTCTTCCTAAGGCAGAAAAATCAGCTTTGTCCCAGGTCCTTCAAACTTGCCTACCCGTGCTCATCCTAATGAGCTCAGCAATCAAAAAAGGCCCTTTTTGGCAGAATGATTTATTTTCTTTTGGGTGTATAGCCAGTAATGGGATTGCTGGGTCAAACAGTAGCTCCGTTTTAAGTTCTTTGAGAAATCTCCAGATTGCTTTCCACAATGGCTGGACTAATTTATTTTCCCACCAACAGTGTATAAGCGTTCCCTTTTCTCTGCAGCCTCACTAGATGCAATGTTTGTTGGCTTTTTAATAATAGCCATTCTGAATGGTGTGAGATGGTATCTCACTGTGGTTTTGATTTGTATTTCTCCGATGATTAGTGATGGTGAGTATTTTTTCATATGTTTCTTAGCAGTTGTATGCCTTCTTCTAAGAAATGACATGTACACTTATATGTTCATTGCTGTACTAGTCACAATAGCAAATATATGGAATCAACCCATGTGCTCAGTGGTAGATTAAAAAAAATGTAGTATATATACACCATGGAATACTACACAGTCATAAAAAATGAAATCATGTTTTTTTGCAGCAAGATGGATGGAGCTGGAGGTCATAATCCTAAGTGAACTAATGCAGGGACAGAAAACCAAGTACCTCATGTTCTCACTTATAAGTGGGAGCTAAACATTAGTCACACATAGACATAAACATGGGAACAGTAGACACTGTGGTCTACGAGAGAGTGGAGAGGTGGGTGAGTTAAAACGTCTACCTATCAAATATAATGCTCACTACCTGGGTGATGGGATTTGTACTCTAAACCTCAGCATCTTTTAGTATTCTCATGTAACAAACCTGCATATGTGCCCCTCTATCTAAAGTAAAAGTTGAAGTAAAAATAAATACGGCTGGGCGTGGTGGCGCACGCCTGTAATCCCAGCACTCTGGGAGGCTGAGGTGGGCAGATCACAAGGTCAGGAGATCAAGACCATCCTAGCTAACAGGGTGAAACCCTGTCTCTACTAAAAATATAAAAAATTAGCCGGGAGTGGTGGCAGACACTTGTAGTCCCAGCTACTCGGGAGGGTGAGGCAGGAGAATGGTGTGAACTCGGGAGGCAGGGCTTGCAATGAGTCAAGATCATGCCACTGCACTCCAGCCTGGGCAACACAGCGAGACCCCGTCTCAAAAAATAAATAAATAAATACATACATAAATATTTTTTAAAAGGGGCCCTTCGTTTGCCAAAACATATACCCTTCTAGGGGGGATCAGAGATGATACAGAACTTTTTTTCTAGTTACATAGACTAATGTGCACATTTATGATTTTAAAGTTTCTATCATTGTCAAAATATATCATTTTGAGATAGCAATGAAATAGAAAAGTCAGGTAATGTTAGTTGGATGAGTCTCATCCACACAGTTACATATTCAGTCAATTCTTTTTTTGCATTTAATACGAACCACTGTCAAATACTTAATATGCCCCTATGCAGTATAGGGCCTTCCTGATTACCCAAAATTGAATGTAATTCCTCTTTCTTCTGAACCATCATAATCCCTGACCTGCAGTTGTGGCACTTTGCCTTTCTTGCCTTGCTTCAGGGGTGTTTATGTGCATGCCTTAGTTCCTTAGTAGATCCCTGTCTAATTGATCTCAGTATTATTACCTGTAACATCTGATAAAGTACCTGGCAGGTAGTAAGAGCTCTCTGATTCCTTGATGAATGGTGAATAAGTGAATGAATTAAAACATTGGCCAAAGCTTACTCGTGTCTAAGCCTCTGGGGTTAAAAAGAGCATCTGTGTTATTGGCAACAAACACAGAAGGAATGACTGGCTTTAGATTTCCAGACAGGTTGGAGCCAAGTTCTTCTTGCTGAACATCCTTTAAATAATTAAAAATTTGCACAGCCTTCAGAAGAATACAGTACAGTAGGATTAGCATGTGTGTACAGTTCATGTTCAAAATTAAAGATCATTCCAGGAAAAGAAAGATTCTAATTTTAAAAAGATAGTATCAGTATTGTGATAGAATTGTTAAGAAATAGTTTCCTCTGTCACTGAAAAAAATAGCTAAATAATTTACATTCTTCATTTTGACTCTGTTAATCCTCTGTAAAATTATTGTACTTAACAATAATGAACACCTAGCGTATCAAGATTTATTATGTAATAATTTTTATAGATGCCCATTGTATAACAGTCTGCATTTACTGAAATCATTATAAAGAAGTGAGCTACTGGCTTTTATTTTTGCAGTTAAAAAAGAGGAGAAATGAATCTGATTAGACCCACAGAAATTAGTTGTTTCTTTCTTCACAAACTAGGACTTGGTTTTTCCACCGCAAGTCTTTACACTCAATGAGCATTTATTATCATTTGTCCTGTGCATAGAAATACTGTGTTCTTATGAAAGTTTTTTTTTTTTTTTTTTTTTTGAGTTGGAGTTCTGCTCTTGTTGCCCAGGCTGGAGTGCGATGGCACGATCTCGGCTCACCGCAACCTCCGCCTCCTGGTTTCGAGTGATTCTCCTGCCTCACTCAGCCTCCTGAGTAGCTGGGATTACAGGCATGCACCTCCACACCCAGCTAATTTTGTATTTTTAGTAGTGATGGAGTTTTGCCATGTTAGTCAGGCTGGTCTCGAACTCCCGACCTCAGGTGATCCGCCCACCTCAGCCTCCCAAAGTGCTGGGACTACAGGCATGAGCCACCACGCTCTGCCGAAAGTTTTTTTCTTAATGGATATACTATCTCCTTTGGAACTGAATTTGAGAGTAAGAATTGAGGATTGTATTTGTATTCAGTTTTGGTCTTTATTAAATTCAATCTGAAAATTTTTATTACATGAACTTATAAAACGTAGAAAATATGGATAAGCACACAGAAGAAAATAAAAATACCCTGTAATTACACTACCCAGAGATAACTATTATGAAGATTTTGGTAAATATCCATCCAGATCTTTCTATGAAATTTTTTAAAAATGTTATTATATTTCACAAAAAATGAGACTATACCATGTCTGTTTACTGATTTTTTTACTTCATATTATACCTTTAATACATCATTCTTAATTTTTTGTCATATTCCATCATATAGTTATAACTGTATATTAAACCTTAACCAGTTCCTCAATTTTGGACCTTCAGTTCATATATTTTTTGCCATTATAAATATGTAACATCCTCATTTTGACCAAGAGGAGAAGTAAAAGCTAGCATAAAAATTGTCAAAATCTTGCTCTCAATAAATGCATTGTAGGAAAATGTATTTTTAGAAATACATTATAAATAATCACAAAAACCATGTGAGATTTATATATTCATATAAACTCTGTAAGGTTGGAGACTAGGCCTTATTCATTTTTTGCATTCACAGCAGGCGCTCAATAGATTATTTGTGAATTAATGCATATTTTATCAGAACTTCAAACCTCTGTATTTCCATTTGTATGAAGCGTGCCATTTATTAGGAAGGCATTTCTTTTTGGCATCATGGAATGGACACTGGCTCTTCTAAGGATCACAGAATTTAATAGACCCATCTGGTCTCGAAAGAGTTAGTGAAAACTGTCTTTTTTTTTTTTTTTTTTTGACAGAGTCTCTCTTTGTCACCCAGGCTTGAGCACAGTGGCTCGATCTCTGCTTACTGCAGCCTCTACCTCCTGGGTTCAGGCAATTCTCCTGCCTCAGCCTCCCTAGTAGCTGGACTACAGGCGCGTGCTACCACACCCGACTAATTTTTGTATTTTTAGCAGAGACGGAGTTTTACCACGTTGGCCAGACTGGTCTCGAACTCCAGACCTCAGGTGATCCACCTGCCTCCACCTCCCAAAGTGCTGAGATTACAGGCGTGAGCCATTGTGCTCTGCCAATAAAAACTGTTGTTTGTTTGTTTGTTTGTTTGTTTGTTTGTTTTTTAAATAATGAGTACTATGTGTGAATAACAGTACAAACATAGCAAAAGTATGAAGTAGATTAAGTTCAACTGTATCCATGCCTTCCAGGCATCAGATGCTTTCATGCTGCCTTCTTATCACCTTACAAGGTTTTTCTGCTAAGAAGCAGGGACTTGCTAAAGCACAGGGGGGAAAAACAGACTTTAAAGTTCAGTAGACTTGATTTTAATCTCCAGCACCAATACTTATTAGTGGTATAAAAATTGTCAACTTACTTAACCTCCCCTAGCCTCAGTTTCTTCACCTATAGAATGGAAAAGTTAAAAATGGTCACCCTGGCCGGGTGCGGTGGCTCACGCTTGTAATCCCGGCACTTTGGGAGGCCGAGGCGGGCGGATCACGAGGTCAGGAGATTGAGACCACGGTGAAACCCCGTCTCTACTAAAAAAATACAAAAAAATTAGCCGGGCGTGGTGGCGGGCGCCTGTCGTCCCAGCTACTCGGAGAGGCTGAGGCAGGAGAATGGCGTGAACCCGGGAGGTGGAGCTTGCAGTGAGCCGAGATCGCGCCACTGCACTCCAGCCTGGGTGACAGAGCGAGACTCCGTCTCAAAAAAAAAAAAAAAAAAAAAAAAGGTCACCCTATAGGGTTGTGGTGAGGTTTAAATGACCTAAAATTTGCAAAGCAGTACAGTCCCTTGAATGTAATGTGCTACTGACTCATAACTAGTATCATTGTCATGTGTATATATGTACAAAGAGCCAAGATATCACAATGAGTATGGTATACTATTCAAGTTTTTCATGTTTAAGGTATTTTTAAATAATTGTTGAATAGAATTATGGGTGCACTTCAAATCTCATTTGCTAGCACTGTAATATATTTAATACAAACTTAAAAAAACCAAAACTATAAAAGATAAAATAGTTGTCAAGGCAGAGTAGCATAAAGGGAGTGTCTTTGTAGCATAATATTTTGACCTATGAGAAATTTTGTACAATTTCCTGAAAAACGTCATGATGAATTACACATTAGTAGACTTACGTTCTTGAAGGTCAGTGGGTTGTTACTAGCGTTTGTTAAGGTCACATGTATGTAAACACTGTACTGCAACTATATTTTAAAAAGTGAAATGAATCTTTACTTCTTGGAAGATTATATGTTACAAATTGAACTGTTGATGAAGTCACTCTGGGTCCCTAAAGACTGAGTGGAAGAGGTAGAATTAGAAAGACTTCTTTTGGCTATTAATCTAAAGTGAATATGTAATCATTCAGAAGTACAAAACAGAGATACATGTTTTCCAATTACATTCAGCATTTGTGTCAATGTTTACATTAGTGGTATTAGGATCTGCTACTGCCCGAGAAGAAGTCACAACCTCGTTGGTTACCTTCTGGGTCTGTAAGTCATTCAGCTTTTCTCTCAGTAGTCGTTGTCTTACTACTTTTAAGAATGAGGCTGATAAACTTCAAACAGGGAAGTGGTAGACTTATTAGCATGTATTTACGAAGCACTTTTGGCATGAGCTGTGTTATACTGTACAGAACTTCAAATTAGTGGGAAATAACTGAGTGAGTCCTTGTATAGTCTTGGGTAATTATGACATTTTCTCTGCCACTCCCTAAGAATCACCTCCCTGCCATTTCATATCAATCCACATTTTACTCATAATACCTGAAGCTAAGACTGCGCCTTCTCCCTCAGGGCAGATTGTGCTTCTTCCAAGGCAGGCTAGAGAGCAACAGAAGTGGAAGGAATCTCCTATCTCCCCTTGGTCATCTGAATCAACTTTCTTGATTAACAAAGATTGGTCACAGCCAAGGAATGCATTTGCATTTCTCTGTCTCTGTTTTTTTCTTTTTTTCTTCATCACTCAGTGCTTTGCTTATTAATATTTTGGCACTGGTTCCACAGATCACCTTCATTTAAGTAAGGAGAGGATGAATGATAAAGCACAGGACTTTGTGTCAGCTAAAAGTTTAAGAAGCTTATACCATTTTTAGTAGGAAATGTGTATAAATTTGAAAAGAATTACCCAATTTGGCCTAAATGGCAGAATTTTTCACAAGTTTTTTATACATTCCTCTATCAATGGAGTGCAGAACTTAGAATCTAAAACCACTTGTTACATCTGAGAGCTTACCAAATCTAAGTGTTTGAAAGCTATCACGGGAATGAGCATCCTAAAGGCTGAGACACTATCTTCTCCTGTATGTCTAGAGTGCCTAGAACCAAGCAGATGAGAGTGGAATACTAAAAATAAGTTTTTAAAGCAAGAACATGTATAGCTCCCTGATAAAGGAGACGACATTCTCATTCTTTATAGTGAGGATTCTTTGCTCACTGTTCATGTATGGCACAGCGCCATTTACTTGTACTGTATGTGACTTGACATGGGCCCCAGATTCACAGCCAGAAGCCTGCACTAACCAGTAATTAGGTTCTCCTTCTTAGCCAGTGTCCCCTGAAGAATCAGTAACTATGACCCAGATCACACATAGATGTGGAAAGGAATCAGTATGTGAGATGTAATCCTGAGGGAGAGAATGAAGCTTCAACAGTTTCGAACTCCTCATGATCAGGAAAATTATATTTTTGTTACTATTTTACTCTATAGCAGCTTGTATTTGATGTCTGAGTACATATTGATCTGGAAAAATCTTATTGATTTTCAATCCAGAAAATGTACTTGACAGAGTACGTATGCTTCTAATAAGATGATTGGGCTGGCCGGGTGCAGTGGCTCATGCCTATAATCCCAGCACTTTGAGAGGCCGAGGCGGGAGGATCACGAGGTCAGGAGATTGAGACCATCCTGGCTAACAGGGTGAAACCCCGTCTCTACTAAAAATACAAAAAAAAATTAGCCAGGCAAGGTGGCAGGTGCCTGTAATCCCAGCTACTCAGGAGGCTGAGGCAGGAGAATGGCGTGAACCCAGGAGGCAGAGCTTGCACTGAGCCAAGATTGTGCCACTGCGCTGCAGCCTGGATGACAGAGCAAGACGCTGTCTCAAAAAAAAAAAAAAAAAAAAAAAAAAGATAATTGGGCTGATTTCAATATGCAAAACCTGGAAAATTTAGTGTCTATTAATCACTTCTTCTATGGTCATTCCATGGTTTGAGTGCCAAATAGTGTATACGGAATTAACTAAATTCTTATTTAAAAGATTCAGCTCTAACTTATAGAAAGGAAATCCTTTGGCAAGATCATAAACTACATATAGAAATATAGGCTTTTCTGTTAATAACATTCTAAAGTATGTATGTTTTTGTTGCCATAAGATCCTGTGTCTCCACATCTACAAGAAAAGATTTACCTGAAGCTTGATAGCATACAACTATATTGTTGATTATCAATAAACACAAGTATTTAAAAAATAAATTTCTAATTAAAATATAAACTCAAACTATTAAACAAATAGCTTACAAACTCTTACAGATTTACAAGGAGGAGAGCAAAGAAGTGAAAACGCATGGGCAAGAAAATATAACTTTCTTTTTGGAGCTCTATTTTATATTAATGTCGACTCATAAATTTTGACACATCTACTGATTCCTACTATTAAGGCGAGACAAACATAGACATCCAACCAAAGTCGTTTCTGCTACTTAGGCAGTAGTTCTTTGGATATTTTGCAACGAATCCTTTTATTTTTTTTTTCAAGAAATTGTTATGCTTTGTGTGTATGCGTAAAATTAATGCATTTCAAAAGTTTCATCTTGAAGATTCTGTAAAAAGTGGGATTGATTTTTGGAGGACGAAATCTACAAATGATATTGTCCAGAATCACTTCCAACTTTTCTAAAAGTGAACTTGGGGTTCATTAGAAGCAAGAACGAGCTTGTTGCTCCAATGATAGAAACGTGAATAGCTCACTTGAGACTATTTGAAGGTCTTCTGCCATCTGGTGGACATCAGTAGAAGTCTCACTCAGTAGAGTAACATCATGTAGTACACACCTAAATTAAAATACATTTTCTTATTCTGAACTCATGTTTTTTGATAATGAAATAATTTTTCTTTTATTTCTAAAGGAACACCCCAACCTAAGCCCTCCCTAAACAAAAAATAACATCAAAGGTTTGAAGTGAAAAATAATTTCTAATTGATATAAAGCTATACATGTATTTATTTGTAAAAGGTATATATATATATTCATATTTTCTAAATCACTTCTGTACCATTGCTAGCATACTGTACATATGCTATACCATTGCTAGCATATTGTACATATGCTAAAATTGTGACGACTAACTATTATATGTAATATTTGTTGCCATTTGTAAGACCAATTGTTAGTTGTGGGTGCCCTCCTGTGTTCATGAGGTGAACTGCAAACTAGCAGAGACAAGTCATTTTGGTCACAATCGGTGGCAGTTGTTAACATATTTTTGAGTACTTGTAGTTGTATCAGTGATGACTGATTTACCTAAGTCTACTGCATGCTCGCATCGAGTGGCTTTGTAACTTCAGGTATCACCTGAAACAAGTAAGTATATTAATTAATATTCAGCCTGAGAGATCTTTCTCTCCCTCTGCTTTGCAAATCTGTCTGGCCTGTGAGATTATATTTATTACTTTGCTTCATTAGTAAAATATCAAAAAATGTTATAGTTTTTCTTCTCCAAATTAGTCCAAACTATCACATTATAAATGCATTTTGGAAAGTACCAGGGCACTCTCTGATGGGACTAAATTTGGGGCATGATTACCAGCATGGGCCTGAATTCATTTTAAGAAGTCTCTGAATGATTTTTCATAATACTATTTTTTCAGATGAGACAAACAAGTCTCTTAATTCCCTAAAATTATTTTCTTAATTTACTTATGATAACAAAATGGGATTTTTGTCAGCACGTCTGAAAAATACTGAAATGGCCATTTTAGGTTTTCTTTGGTTTTCTCTGGTTGGGAATTTTAAATTAGTTCAAGGATTCCCTAATAACAAAATGTCCCAATAATAAGTCTTTCATGATTGAAATTATCCTCATCCTGAACTGAATATATTTTCAGGTATCAAACGAGAGAAATTAAGTCACCATGAGCTTGCAGATATTCTTTGTTCATTTATTTCTAAAAATGAATCTATGCCAAATATATTCAAAACAATGTTCTAGGCAATATAGAACTACAGAGTTATGGTTCTTATGTTTATAACCCACTAGAGGAGTCAAGTTTCATTCAGGAAAAATATAACACAAAAGTATGCAAATAATGCAGTAATAATGATAAAATAGGCGATTGACAATGACAGAGATCACTTCAGTAGAGATTAATGTGCGTAATGAAGGAGGTAGCATTTGACCAAGACCTTTCCAGAATGGAAAGCTAGGATTTGAACAGATAGAGTTAAGAGGGGAGGAAAGGGAAATTTTAGATATAGGAAATGCAATAAGCAATAGCTCCACAGTGAGAAAGTGTAACTTTTTACTTTATATTGAAATAAAACACAATAAAATGTTTATAGAATATGTTTTATTTATTCAAGTCCTCAAGGCTAAGTTCTATCAACAACTGTACTTTTTTTCTCTCTGAAGTTTGTAGTTCAGAACCAGAAAATGTTCAGGCTGACCCAGAGAATTATACCAGCCTTCTTGTTACATGGGAAAGACCTCGAGTCGTTTATGATACCATGATTGAGAAGTTTGCAGTTTTGTACCAGCAGTTGGACGGAGAGGACCAAACCAAGCATGAATTTTTGACAGATGGCTATCAAGACTTGGTAACTATATGATCAGTTGTTTTACATATGGTAACATTATAATTTAATTTCCAAGGTAAGAACTTACAAATGGTTATATATTATTTTCCTCCATTACTTTTAGACTTTGTGTGAAGGTGGGGTGGGCTGAGTATTTTTAAATTAAAAAAAAATTAAAATTAGAAGCTATACTAAATTATCTCAAAAGTTACATTTAATTAAATGGATATCATAACTTTGCCAACAATAACATTATAGAGTAGATATATATGACTTATGAACTGGAGATCATTTAGTGTGGCCTTTCTTAAGATTTCAGCTGTAGAACAGGGCCAGAATCTCAGTGCCCTGGTACATTTTATATTGTGTCTTCCATTACGCTATATCAGCACAGGAAAAGTAGAGTAGGGGACATACAAGTCCTCTTTGTTGCACCAAAAAATTTTCAGATAACAGCTGGGAAGTCATGATTGCGTCAGAACTTTGGGGATGTAAGACAAAATTTCTTACAAAAAGATCCACCCCTACCTCCCTCCACCAGCGCTTGCAAATAAAGTACAGATTCCTTTTGTGGCCTGAGCATGTCAGTATTAAACTTTGCTCTGGTAGGGAAGTGTTGGCCATAGATTAGGGTGTAGTTGACAAACCTTCATCTAGATGTAGGTCCAGAAAGTCCCCACTGCAGGTTAAAGGAACTGGACTCTGCACTCAGGCACCTAGCGTCCTGCAAGTCCTGGGAACCTGCATTTAAATAAAAACTCACTGTTAATTATGTTTCATATCATGTGGACAAAATGGATAAAATTTTAGTAACCTTTTAATTCAGTTGCCTAGAATATGGAGACACAATGATCTGGGAAAATTGTGAAATAAATAGTAATAAATATGTTTGTTTCATAATTATGTGAAGAAGATAATTCTATTACCGTTCTTGCATATATATTGTTAAGAAAAAGATAACTTAGTTGTTCACTTTTTTACATTGCTCTTTATTTGCAAATGCTCCTCATTTATTTGTCTAAAATATTAATTTTTAGTTTGTGGTACTCATTTATGAATTTGATGCGTTCTGGCTAAAAATGAAACTTCCTAAAACTAAATCTGATTTTTAAAAAGCAAAACAAAACAAAACAAAACCTAGTTTTCCAGTTCTTCATAATTCACAAATACCACAAGTTTAACTAGGCAACATTGCATAAACTTTTTCTTGGGTTAACAAAATAGAAGTATTTTCCATGGACCAGGGAGAAAAAGTTTTCTAGGAAAGATACCTAGTGTGTTGGTAGTCCTATGAGAATAACATTTGTATAATTACTAACATCTTTCTTTTAGGGTGCTATTCTCAATAATTTGCTACCCAATATGAGTTATGTTCTTCAAATAGTAGCTATATGCACTAATGGCTTATATGGAAAATACAGCGACCAACTGATTGTCGACATGCCTACTGAAAATCCTGGTAAGTGCCCCCAGGTACATCTATATATTAATTCAATAAATGAGGTTAGTTTAATTACTGTATGCATTGATGCTTTCTCT
Source organism: Symphalangus syndactylus (assembly GCF_028878055.3). Lineage (NCBI taxonomy): Eukaryota > Metazoa > Chordata > Mammalia > Primates > Hylobatidae > Symphalangus > Symphalangus syndactylus. The sequence continues at coordinate 111,948,054 of NC_072428.2, forward strand.
CTAACTTTATATTCTTTTGGCCAAAAGGCAAAGTGATTTGCTCTTAAGTCTGGATTGCCAGGTAATTTTTTGGGGCGTGGGACCCATTTCTCATTCAGCAGGTCTGGTGCCAGACAGTAAGTAAATTTATCCTTAATATTGGAGTTTACCATTTGTAAAGTAAGAGCGACTAAACATATTTACAATATTGTAATGATCATTAAATGAAAATTGCTGTGTAAATGTTGAGACTGTTATTTTGGATAATTAAGAGTTGGTTTAATTTGTATTTATTTCCTTTTTTCAGCCCCCAAAGCATTATGTAGTAAGTATATACATGATCCTAAGACCATGTGAGGTACTTTCAAATATCTATACAAAGCGTCTCAAGAGTTTGTCTTAGATCTATTTTTCTACTTTTTATAGTTTGGTTATGGGGAGTGGGGTGTTTTCCTCTTGGTTGATTGATTGCCCTTACTCTTTCTCAAAAACAAGACAAACAAAAGTTGTTTCTACTTGGGTTTTATTTGCGTGCACCTTCTCTCTAAATATATGGGAAAATCTTTTGATCTTAGAGCATATGCAATAACCGAATCAAATGCTGACCATCATAATTTGACAATTTACAAGTTTACATAATGAAGTTAGTTTCCCTCTTGTTAGCATAAGCAATTTTAAATAATAGAATAGACGTGTATATATGTATATATACATATGAATAATCACATACATCTGCATACATATATATGTAAATATATATGTTCTTTGGTCATCCATATTAGGAGCCTACTCATTGAAACTTTTACAAATTTTAATGTAAGTGAATGGTTACAAATTATACTAATTATAGCCTATTTCAGTTTTACCTATGGCAGGAAAACTGATGTGCACGGTTTGCATTGTTGTCTAAATGCTGTAGCAGGGACTTTAATCCAACATGAGCTTAAATAAAGTACTTGCTCATTGCTCACCTTACTATATCTGTTCTTACTAGTTGACTTTTTAAGTTAAAGACTATATATGAGAGCATCAGATATTATAGTATGCATCATTCCAAACTACAGGCTACAAAACTTGCCAAGGTATCTCCCTACTTGATATTAACAACTAATGAATATTACTACTACCATGATGGCAATATCATTATTTAATATTTCTTATGACCTGCCTCATGGCCTGGGTATTACCATCTTTCTTATTGACCTAATTTAGCACTGTTTTTCAAAATCAGGTTATTTTTTAATGGAATGTGAGCTCTAAGTCTTATAGAATGGTGAGTATCAAAGTAACTCACCATGATTTTAACTATGCCATATCACACTACACCATTGCATGGTAACCCTCACCAAAGTTCCTCACAATGAGCTACCCAGAAAAATGACACCTTTAGCCATACAACATTTATCATGTTGGCCAACACCATATATGAATTGATTGAAATACAGCATATAAAAAAATCTCTTCTACCTTTATTTATGCATTTTGAGTATGAAGTATGTTGAACACATTCACTTAATTTTGTTACCTTGGTTTAATTATGCTATTCTAATTTCACACCTAAAACAATTTCTCAGGAGTTTGCAAAAAATTATTACTTTTACTCATTTATTTTTACACTGTTTCCTATTTTATTCGCTATGCCAAAGCTTTAAACTTTCTGAATTTTTTTTGTGCTTTTTTATTTTGGAGAAACTTATTGCATATGAAAGAAACAGATTAAATATGTATTTTCTCCATAAGTGATTTCTGAGTGATCCTGTTAGACTGACTCTATATTGGCACAAAGTATAATATTCTTCTATCATTTGTTGTATTTTCACATTTGTACTAAATAATAAATATTATTAAAACTTTAAATTTCTATTTATTTAAAGGACCGGGACACTATTGAACATTGTAATAATGAGATGCTTGTTTGGATACACCATTAAATCCCCATGGATGCCTCAGTCTCTTAAGGCATTTTGTATAGTAATGATGTGTTAGTAAAAGATGGTATTTGATTTGATGTTTTGATATGCTATGCCTCTTAAAAGCTAAGGGTTACAAACTTAGGTAGATTATTCCCTATTATTTCTACCAAAAATTCCTTCATCAAAAGCCTGTTCCTCCAAAGTTTGGGATTATCCTATTTTTTATAAAGAAAATATTGCTTCTCTTAGGAGTTATTCTTTCTGATCTGAAAGGCTGCAATGGTATGTTTATCCACATATTTACAATTTAGTATTGAAATTACATTGTCTTAAATATTGTTTCTTTGGTAAATATATCCCAATGAAAGTCTTGAAAGTAATACTATCTTGTGGCTTGGTAACACAGATTTGGTGCCTACAAGATTTGTGAATTTTATTATTTGTGTGACTAATATAGATGTAAGTGGCTTTTGAGTTTGCTGCTTATTTCATGGTTTTTATTAATACCACTTCATTCTGTTAGTCATGTTATTTTATTAGCTTGGTAACTGTAATGTAGCCTATTTAATAATTCTATTATTATTTAGGATAAACTGTTTACTAAATATTGTATTGTTTATTGCTTTTGTTAAAAAGAAATGAAAAGATAATTTATAATTGCTGTCATTCTTTGATAGATTCCATATATATATATATATATATATATTTATTTGAGGTGGAGTCTCGCTCTGTCACCCAGGCTGAAATGCAGTGGTGCAATCTTGGCCTGCTGCACCCTCCGCCTCCTGGGTTCAAGCGATTCTCCTGCCTCAGCCTCCTGAGTAGTTGAGATTACAGGCATGCGCCACCACACCCAGCTAATTTTGTATTTTTAGTAGAGACGGGGTTTCACCATGTGGGCCAGGCTGGTCTCGAACTCCTGACTTCGTGATCCACCCTTCTCGGCCTCCCAAAGTGCTGGGATTACAGGCGTAAGCCACCGCGCCTGGCCAGATTTCAAATATTTAAATCAGTTTCCCTGAAGAACAACTCAGTCTTCTAAATAGTGCCTTTAACTTCCTAAATGTGATAAAACTATGCATTTAAATTAATAATTTGCTTACATTATTCTTTGTACCTTTTAAAATTACACTTGTGTACAAAAGTATCACCATAAACTAATGCTCATTAAGTATTTATTTCAAATTGTCGTTTAAAAAAATGTGTAAGTTTGCATTCAGAAATTAATTTAAATTTATCAAGGAGCCTTTTTAATGTTAAAAAGGAATGTATATTCTTTTAAAAGATTTCTTAATTGTATTTATGAATAAATAGTTTCATAAATATGTTTATCTTATTGTTACTAAGATAATTATGTTTATTTCTCATATAGAAGATAAAGCTAATTAACATACAGCTATAGAGGGATTATTTAAGTACATGTTTTAGGGCCTTGATAATTATGTGTTAGATTTAAATGCATGATGAATTAAATCAACAGTTTTCTTGTTACTGTGTACTTTCAGTTGTATAACAATTGTCTTGTTAAGTCACCATACATCTGTCCTTACTCTACCTGTACCATCCTTCCTATTAGTGTTATTACATTATTATATGCAGAATTATAGTTTGAAGCAGTTGCAGTCTACATTGCTTTTATTTCGTGCACTGTGAAACTTGGCTTATCTTCAAACAATTAAATAAGCCTTGCTTGCTCACCTACATCAGTGTTGCTTTTTTGTGTTATAGAAAATTAATGTGTTCCTAATGTGTTTTTTTAAATCTAACATTACGTGTGTCCCAAAACAAAACCAGAATGAGTCAACAGTTTTTGTTCAGTTATTACAAAAATGTGAATTTTAAGTGTTCACTCATAACAAAAATCCTGATAGTTCACTATCAGACTTTTTTCTAGCCTTTATGGAGTCTATTTGGATGAAGGGAGATGATTCTATAAACCAGTATAATTTTTGAAATATTTAATATATCAGTAGTGCCTGACTCAAACCATTGGTTACTAAAGTATCAGTTATTACTTGTGAGAAAGCAGCAGGTTTAGGGGTACCCAATATGAGAGCTTGTGCCCATCAGCAGAGCTAAACTTTGAGTTCAGGTTGTTGAATTCACAGATCCAGAATTATGGCTTCAAAATCTTTAGGAAGATAGAAACAATCTTCCAAATTATTTTATTTCAAAATTGTTATGAAGAGACTCAGCAAAAGACTTCTGGATTCTAAGAAATAGAGGTATTGAAGTATTCCTGGGAATTTCAGTCTGTTCAAATGATCTCAGTCCAGTTGGAAACCAGAATAAAGAGCCTTCAAGGTGGGTTTATACGCAGTAATATGAATGTGCCAACACTTGGGGGTGCTCACCCATGAGAGTGCCAAGGAGACCTGCCTAGGCCCACACATGTTGCCCCAGAGCTAAGGAGGCCCAAAGAAAGAGTCTTGCTTTTATTACAGTAAACAGCAATCCAATTCTAGTATGTCATTAATATTCTTTAGGGGATGTGATTGGATTAAAACCCTGTATTGTAATTTACTAGAATAGAAACCATAATCCCTATAGTTAGTTGATGCTCTGGTAAAATGATAAAAATAAGTCAAATGCAATACTTTTGCAGTTCATTGCAAAATATTGAAGAAAAGGAGAATAAATCCTCAATGTGATAATTATACATACATACACTTCCCCAACCATTATTACAATTAAATAAGAAAATTATATTTGCCCATTAAAAGTATGAAGTTAGGTAGAGTTAGACCATTTTTAAAAAAATGTAAACACCTTCTTAAGCATGTTGAAACAAATGGAAAATAGTTGATATTTTTTCCATATCCGCTTAGCAGAGGAAAAACCTACAGTTTGTGTACCACTAACAAGTATTTGATTATGATTTGCCATTATGAGCATTAAATATTTCAACAGTCTATGAAAAAGAGTGGCTACACTTCAAATTATTTTCAATAAAACTAAGTATTGTCTAATGAGCTTAATCTGAAGATTTTTTACATGCATGAACTTTAGTCATAGCTTTTAGAAAATCATATGAAAGGTCATTTGTCACAGTTTAGTTGCATCTCATTTTTAAATTCACATGTATTAATTTGCATGGCGATTACAAAGACACAAGTGTTTGAGATGATTGAAATCACTTTAATTTGGAAACACAAAGAGTAAAGAGCATGAAGAACAGATGGTGACGAAAGGATTTCACAGGAAGAAAAATAGAAGAAAGAGACCACTAATGATTGAAATAAAATTTCCAAAGTCCTTCATGGTTAGTTTTAACAAGAAAAAAAGTGAGAATTAAAAGTAAGATTGTGATTGTTTCTAGTGAGTACTTTCCTTTTTAAATTACAGCAGTTGTTTAGAGTAAGTAATTTTGAAACAGCTAAGTTGTCAAGAGTATGAACTTTATCTGAATCTTCTTGGGAGCTAGGCATTCTTAACAGATTTTACATGAATTCTCATTTTATGGTTTTCAATATATTAATACCCAGGAGTCTTGATAAAAATAAACTCAGGAAACTTTGTATTGGAAAACAGACCTGGGTATGATAAACATTTAATGTTGGTTCAGTTATACCTTGAAATTTCTATAGAGTATACATTTCCTTTGAGGACATAAAACATAGAACATAAGCAGCATTAGGATAGTGCAGAGCGTAAATTTTGGCGATAGCCTGAGATTCCATAAAGGCATGGGAGTTTAAAGAACATCATTATAATAATGCTCAAACCTCACAGTTACTTTGTCTACCATCTTCCTAATGACCCAGGCAGCTCAGACCAAGACTAAAGAACAATTCTCCTCTGGCCGCTCAGTAACGTGGTAGAGTGGCTAGATTCCTTCTTAGGCGAGAAAGAACCAGCTTAGTCTTTCCTGACATTCCCTGACAGGTCCTGTTTTAGAACTGAGATATTCATATGTTGATTCTGATTTGTTAGGACAAGCAGACTTGAATGATCCTGGTCATCAGATTCTTTAAGTAGACAGCATTAGCTGAGTTTCCCTGGGGAGAATGCGCAAGATTCACTCTGTTAGTTCTTCTTACTGACCGTAAGGCTGGAACCTGCTGGAAAACACTCTTCATTTTACCTGGTGCAGCACCGTGTATAGAAATAGGTATGAGGGGCCGGGCGCGGTGGCTCAAGCCTGTAATCCCAGCACTTTGGGAGGCCGAGGCGGGAGGATTACGAGGTCAGGAGATCGAGACCATCCTGGCTAACACGGTGAAACCCCGTCTCTACTAAAAATACAAAAAATTAGCCGGGAGTGTTGGCCGGCGCCTGTAGTCCCAGCTACTCGGGAGGCTGAGGCAGGAGAATGGCGTGAACCCGGGAGGCGGAGCTTGTAGTGAGCCGAGATCGCGCCACTGCACTCCAGCCTGGGGGACAGAGAAAGACTCCGTCTCAAAAAAAAAAAAAAAAAAGAAATAGGTATGAGGCCAGATTTGAGGAGTAAAGATAATTATTTGTCCCTCAGTCAAAATAGAAACTTAAGGAAGAGGTAACTGAATAAGAAAATAAATTCTAGCAATTCTCCAGAAAATCCCTGGCATTTCCCCAACCATGCTTTTATCAGCCCTGCTAAGGATGAAATAACTCTGTACTGATGAAAAATTATTTGCGTTTCTTTACACTCAGTTTTATCGGTTTCACTGACCTCCTCTCTATTCTTAGCTTCAATCAGACTTAGGGACAGGGGGAATGAGGAAGGGAGTGGAGTGGTAGGTAGAGATCAAGGTTTGGGTAGAGTTACATGTAAGCTCATATAGTGTTGTGTTGTAGTGTTCCGTAATGTTGAAAACTAAAATTTGGAATTTTTGTTGTGAGAAAGTCTGTATTTTCAAAGCTGACATTAACTTTTTTATTCCTTTTAAATTTTTCTCTTTCACCCAAAGGTAAATCCACAAAGGCTGAAATAGTTGAATAAAAACTTTAATTTTGTTTTTAATTTTGTAGAACTTGATCTTTTCCCTGAATTAATTGGAACTGAAGAAATAATCAAGGTATCATAGCCATTTTTATATTCAAATGTTTTAATATTAAGTGGTCTATTTTGAATTGTTGCTTAGGTGTTAGGTATTGCCACATGAATAAAAGTTGTGTGTATGATTCAGTGTTTGTGGGGTTAGTTGCTAAGATTTATAGATAGTCACATAATTTATATACATGATTCTCTTATGAAGAAGTTGAAAGATGTTTTGATTGGTATAGTACTAAAAAACAAGAAATATAAATGGTGATGAAGAAAAAACAATGAACTTTAAAAATAATTATAGTTATGCACTACAGCTATAAACTGGAATTTTTTTAGTCTCCAAATTTTTCTGAAAAACTAAAATTATATTTAACCAGTTCTTAACATTTTACAGTTTATATATAAATAACCAATGATTGATAGATTAACAATAAATATGGCCCAAAATATAAATTGTATATATATATATTTTTGCCCATTTAAATTGTTTGTTATTTAGGCTGATAAATATTCATCTACTCGAAGATCATTGTGCTAACAACAGACACCTATACTACGAGTAGTCTATACTTTTTATAGATAAAATTTATAGGTATTTGAGACTGTCTATGAATTTTAACATTTTTTTTTAAATAGAGAGAAAATGATTCTTTAATATATTTTATATTTCATCATATGCCTTAATGTGCTGTTCTTCATAACTGAAATTATGTTTTCAGTTCAGGTGCTACTGTTGATGATAGTACAAATGTGTACATGTGTATAGATTGTGTAGGAGCCGATAAAAGTGTGATAACTAGTGCTGTTATCTAGCAATAAATAACAATTAGGTCTTTCATAGGTATAAACTATCTTGATATTTTATGTATCTTATGGCTAGTCTCTCTTACAAGGGACTATTTTACCAAAATGACCAGTCTACCTTTTAACAAGAGTTTACAGATTTCAGCTAAGAATATCTTTATTTGTATATGTACATACATGTTCACATGCATATGGAGATATGTATATATATATATATATATATGTACCTACAAGTGATCAACAGAATTAAGTCAGAAAAGAAATTGTATTTTTGCTGAGTTGTTAATTCAAATAATTGGTCTGACATACTGATGTAAGCCCTTTTTTCAGTAATTGGTGCCATGTACTAAATGATATTCTGTTTAAGTTCCATCTCATATAATAAGTATTACACATCACAAACTTTTTAGAAAGGACCAAGGAATGATCAATTATTTTTCATAGTAATTCCCATTACCATTATTCATGATCCATGTTTAGTTACTTTAGTTACAACATCCATGTTTAGTTATTTTTCTTCTCTATTGCCATTAACCCTAAGGCAACTTTTACCATAAGCCTACAAAAGTTATTTAAAATCTTCCAGTGTTAATTACTAGTAAATTTCTACATAAAACTATAATATTGTATTTAGTATAATATTTAGCTGTGTGAATAGGCTACACATGTGACTTTATATACAATTTTAAATATTTTCCATTTTTAATGGACATATAATACTTCTACATATTTATGAGGTATATAGTGATCAAATCAGCATAGTTTGCATATCCATTATCTCAAACGTTTACCATTTTTCTGTGTTGGAAACATTTGAGATCCTTTTTTCTACCTATCTGAAAATATATATTATTGCTAACTATAGTCATCCTACAGTGCTATCAAACACTAGAACTTATTCTTCCTATCTAGCTGTAATTTTGTATCCTTTAACCAATCTCTGCCTGTCGCCCCCTCCCCACTACATTTCTCAGCCTCTAATAACCACTATTCTACACTCTACTTCTATTAAATCAACTTTTTTAGCTTCCACATAGGAGTGAGAACATGCAGTATTTATCTTTCTGTTCCTGGCTTATTCCACTTACATAATGGAGGTATATCTTTATTTTTGTCATACACTCTACAATAGAGATCCCTAAAGCTATGCCTGTCATGGTGCCTCTGGTCTCGCCATTTACATATATGACAAACACAAGCAGATCTTCCTGTTAGAGAAGAATGTGAAGATATGTGAGCAGGCTGGCTTGTTGTAGTCAGAGAAAAGTTCCTAGATAGGAGGAAAAAAAAAGCCTCAGTACATCAGCCCAGGTCCCAACAGGAAACAGATGTCACACTCAAGTGGAGTCATGGAGGTTAATTTAATCAAAAAGGACGATTCACAGGTGTGGGAAGTCTTAATGCAAATAAACAAGAGGTGGCATTGTACATTTGGTATGAATGATATCAGGGACTCGTTGTTACATCTAAACCTGAAAGGCAAGAAGGCAAGGAGAAGGTGCAGAGAGAATGGCACAGCAGACGCCGTGGCCTCTGTAATGGGACAGCACCGTCCTGTGGTGACCAGTTAGGTAAGGAACCTCCCAAGGAATCACCACATTCTCTGGCCACCCACCTAAAATAGAATGGAGACGGGTGGAGAGAGGCTGTGGAAAGCAAAATGAGAATATACAACACACTGAGGAAGGAGTCACCTGAGAAAGCAGAGTAGAATTAAAAATCAGTGTCATTACTTGCTGGTAGATGGCTATGATCTAGAGGAAAATGAGGAAGAGAAAGAATTCTTATGACATTAGGCTTATTTGGTTTGTGGGGCTTTACCCATGGTGGTAGTGCCCAAAGAAACAGCAGCTCTAATTCTTTGAGCTGGAAGAATCCTTGGCACTGCCAAGGGGGAGGGAGGCAGCTACCACCACACAGATGGGTATTTAAAATAAAGGATACAGGAGCAATGATTGGTAAGCTTGGCTTGGCAAATTGGTAGTAGTTCTTGCTATTGAAATTAACTATTGTATTAATAATATATTGTCAAATCAAAAGAGACCCGTGTCATAATGTGTCTTCCTGAAGCATGATTATGAGATGGGATGAAAACACTGCTTAACCAATCCACTATTCACTTCCTTTGCTTCATGCAGGAATGAATGACAGGCTGGAAAATGCATGGAATATATTCGTAATGACTTTTAATCCCTGAATATAGAAATAAAGAGTTTGAAGGATATTTCTTAGATCCTCTCCAAACAGAAATGTATGATTTTGCAAGACAAAGTATCTGTAGCATGATCATGGCTTTACACTAACTTTTTAAAATGAAGTTGTGAAGGATAACATATGACACAGATCGAAACTACAGTGGAAGAGTCACAATAACTCCATAAAGAAATTGTAGGAAAGAGTATTTGTTAAAATATTTGTAGTCATATATGAATAAAGTAATCATAGGGCATGAATGATATGTTCCTCTTAAAATGTTGACATAGCCAATGTGACCTTACAGAGATCAACAAGATATGGCAGGGTAGGATTAATGAAAGTCTAATCACTCTCACCGGGTTCTGAGAGGTTCTGAACCTCATAAAGTTTATAGAACGCATATGTATCTGATGTGTGCATAGTTTTTTCCCCAACTATGTAACAAGAAGAGGTGTGTAGTTTTATGTTATAATAAAAATTTTATGAAAATTTACATTGCCTATAGGAGGATATGATAAAGGATGTTTATGTGGAAATATAAGCAAAGAGAAAGAAATGTAATATTATTGTGGAAGTCAATAGACATTGTTAGATCATGTAGAGAAAATGGATGACATATCTTTGGGGAACTTTTGCTGTGAAGGAGAGACGAGAAGTAGAATGATAACTGGAAGGTGAATTAGAGGTTTTCCTTTGTGTTCCCTTTAAAGAAGAGAGATCGGAGTTAATTTAAGCTGATGAGAATGATCTGTTTGAGAATTTGAGAAAACAAATCAGAAACACAAAATAGACTGAACTACTCAATTATGTTCTATTCCCAGGTTCATGATAGGGACTAGATCTAAAACACAGAAGTGCGAATTAGCTTTAGAAAGGAAGGAAAACAACTCTTTAGTTATAACAGGACAGGAGGGGCAGAGGTAACTTGGTTGGTCCCTGTTTTTAATGTTAAGAAGAAGTGTGTCTTTGTCTGGTGGCTTCTATTTTCCCTGAAAACAGGAAGGCCATCTGCTGAGAATGGGAGGAAAGGATAGGAAAATGAAGGTTTGACAGAATTTTGGTAGAGAGAAAGAGTGTGGAGTGATACCAGAAAACTAGGCAAATATTTAGGTTTGCAAAAACAAGGAAGAGTTTAGAAACTCCACACTGCCAAGCTTAACACTGATCCCCAGAAAAACTCTGGATCAAATTATAAAACAAATATTTGTGAGAACTTCTAAGGAAAGAAGAGATAATTGGCACCAACCAATTTTCCCTAAAAGCAAGTCAAGGCAAATTATTCTCATTTCGTTTTGCATTAAGTTTTTAGGTTTGTAGATTATGGGAATATTTTATTTAGGAAATTATTTGGCAGAGTCTCTCTTGTGGTCCTTGTGAACAAGGTATCACACAGAATGTAAAACTTTATAAAGAATACTGACTACTTGTAAGGAAATGTGTCAAGGGAATCTGAGAGAGTAGCCATTTTTAGCACTCAATATAATTCAGATCAAGTGCACTAACTTCCTAAAGTTGTCACATATGCTTCAGAAAATACAAGCAGCCAAATAATTAAGCTGTAAATAATGAGGCTGCCATTAAGCTTGGAATCGTGTGTTTCATACAGTGCAGATTTCCATGTGTATGACACATGCTCATGAGCACACATGGCTTAAGATTCAGATTCTTTCTACTGATATTGGTCAAGTTCTCAATGGCTGTACTCAGTAATTTTTTTCTTCTTTTAAGGAACATGGCCTTAAAATATTTAATAGATGATCAGATAAATGACAATTCTAACAAGCTGTTGGGTACAAAGATACTGACAAAATCATGTCCCACATGAACTAAAAAAAAAAAAATTGATAACTTTGGCAATTGAGTTTTCAAAGTATATAATTAGATAGAATATGCCCAGTTTTATGTGTATATATATATATATATATATATATATATATATATATATATATACATGCAATGAAGATTATGCTTAAAGCATAGGTTTTGGTTAACTTCGAGCCAGAAGACTAGAAGTCTCTTCCTGGGTCATTGCATGGAAGATTCAGCCTCCTGAATGGTGATTCTAAGGGAAACACAAAATTGAAAAACTAGGAGTAGAATCATATTTTGACAAGTTGCCTTTGAAATATCTGCCTAAGTCTTAAGTGGAAAATATTAAAAAACAAAAGGAGAAGAAAACCAAACACCTTTTTTAGTTCTAAATCTTCCCCTTATTATGACCTTAAAATTATGATTTGCTCTAAATAGATATAATTAAATATTCTGAATGTTCAACTACTTTGGTCTTTAAAATAGTTTCATCGCCAATTCTTATTACAATAAGCTAATGGCTATTTACCTTGATGCCTGATGAACAAAGAAATATGAAAACAATAAAATAAATGCCATCTTAAATAACACTGTCAATAAATAACTAGAGTGTGTCTTCCTTTTAAATATGTGGTATCTATTCATTTAACCACTTCTTTCCATAGCATTAAAATAAAGGCAGCCATAAATTAGATGTTTTCATTATGTTTAATTACTCCCCTGGAGAGCGGATGGTAAAGGTTGTAGGTTAGAGGTATGCATTGTACAGAATGGTGTTTTATGAGGATAAGAAGTTCCCAAGATACCACAAGTGATAATTGGCAGTGTAAGATATGAAGATTTTCTTTTTCTCTTATTTCCTCATGACTCATTAAATCTTGTTTGCTTTTCAAAGGAGGAGGAAGAGGGAAAAGACATTGAAGAAGGCGCTATTGTGAATCCTGGTAGAGACAGTGCTACAAACCAAATCAGGAAAAAGGAACCCCAGATTTCTACCACAACACACTACAATCGCATAGGGATGAAATACAATGAAGCCAAGACTAACCGATCCCCAACCAGAGGAAGTGAATTCTCTGGAAAGGGTGATGTTCCCAACACATCTTTAAATTCCACTTCCCAACCAGTCACTAAATTAGCCACAGAAAAAGATATTTCCTTGACTTCTCAGACTGTGACTGAACTGCCACCTCACACTGTGGAAGGTACTTCAGCCTCTTTAAATGATGGCTCTAAAACTGTTCTTAGATCTCCACATATGAACTTGTCGGGGACTGCAGAATCCTTAAATACAGTTTCTATAACAGAATATGAGGAGGAGAGTTTATTGACCAGTTTCAAGCTGGATACTGGAGCTGAAGATTCTTCAGGCTCCAGTCCGGCAACTTCTGCTATCCCATTCATCTCTGAGAACATATCCCAAGGGTATATATTTTCCTCCGAAAACCCAGAGACAATCACATATGATGTCCTTATACCAGAATCTGCTAGAAATGCTTCTGAAGATTCAACTTCATCAGGTTCAGAAGAATCACTAAAGGATCCTTCTGTGGAGGGAAATGTGTGGTTTCCTAGCTCTACAGACATAACAGCGCAGCCCGATGTTGGATCAGGCAGAGAGAGCTTTCTCCAGACTAATTACACTGAGATACGTGTTGATGAATCTGAGAAGACAACCAAGTCCTTTTCTGCAGGCCCAGTGATGTCACAGGGTCCCTCAGTTACAGATCTGGAAATGCCACATTATTCTACCTTTGCCTACTTCCCAACTGAGGTAACACCTCATGCTTTTACCCCATCCTCCAGACAACAGGATTTGGTCTCCACGGTCAACGTGGTACACTCGCAGACAACCCAACCGGTATACAATGGTGAGACACCTCTTCAACCTTCCTACAGTAGTGAAGTCTTTCCTCTAGTCACCCCTTTGTTGCTTGACAATCAGATCCTCAACACCACCCCTGCTGCTTCAAGTAGTGATTCGGCCTTGCATGCTACGCCTGTATTTCCCAGTGTCGATGTGTCATTTGAATCCATCCTGTCTTCCTATGATGGTGCACCTTTGCTTCCATTTTTCTCTGCTTCCTTCAGTAGTGAATTGTTTCGCCATCTGCATACAGTTTCTCAAATCCTTCCACAAGTTACTTCAGCTACCGAGAGTGATAAGGTGCCCTTGCATGCTTCTCTGCCAGTGGCTGGGGGTGATTTGCTATTAGAGCCCAGCCTTGCTCAGTATTCTGATGTGCTGTCCACTACTCATGCTGCTTCAGAGACGCTGGAATTTGGTAGTGAATCTGGTGTTCTTTATAAAACGCTTATGTTTTCTCAAGTTGAACCACCCAGCAGTGATGCCATGATGCATGCACGTTCTTCAGGGCCTGAACCTTCTTATGCCTTGTCTGATAACGAGGGCTCCCAACACATCTTCACTGTTTCTTACAGTTCTGCAATACCTGTGCATGATTCTGTGGGTGTAACTTATCAGGGTTCCTTATTTAGCGGCCCTAGCCATATACCAATACCTAAGTCTTCGTTAATAACCCCAACTGCATCATTACTGCAGCCTACTCATGCCCTCTCTGGTGATGGGGAATGGTCTGGAGCCTCTTCTGATAGTGAATTTCTTTTACCTGACACAGATGGGCTGACAGCCCTTAACATTTCTTCACCTGTTTCTGTAGCTGAATTTACATATACAACATCTGTGTTTGGTGATGATAATAAGGCGCTTTCTAAAAGTGAAATAATATATGGAAATGAGACTGAACTGCAAATTCCTTCTTTCAATGAGATGGTTTACCCTTCTGAAAGCACAGTCATGCCCAACATGTATGATAATGTAAATAAGTTGAATGCATCTTTACAAGAAACCTCTGTTTCCATTTCTAGCACCAAGGGCATGTTTCCAGGGTCCCTTGCTCATACCACCACTAAGGTTTTTGATCATGAGATTAGTCAAGTTCCAGAAAATAACTTTTCAGTTCAACCTACACATACTGTCTCTCAAGCATCTGGTGACACTTTGCTTAAACCTGTGCTTAGTGCAAACTCAGAGCCAGCATCCTCTGACCCTGCTTCTAGTGAAATGTTATCTCCTTCAACTCAGCTCTTATTTTATGAGACCTCAGCTTCTTTTAGTACTGAAGTATTGCTACAACCTTCCTTTCAGGCTTCTGATGTTGACACCTTGCTTAAAACTGTTCTTCCAGCTGTGCCTAGTGATCCAATATTGGTTGAAACCCCCAAAGTTGATAAAATTAGTTCTACAATGTTGCATCTCATTGTATCAAATTCTGCTTCAAGTGAAAACATGCTGCACTCTACATCTGCACCAGTTTTTGATGTGTCGCCTACTTCTCATATGCACTCTGCTTCACTTCAAGGTTTGACCATTTCCTATGCAAGTGAGAAATATGAACCAGTTTTGTTTAAAAGTGAAAGTTCCCACCAAGTGGTACCTTCTTTGTACAGTAATGATGAGTTGTTCCAAACGGCCAATTTGGAGATTAACCAGGCCCATCCCCCAAAAGGAAGGCATGCATTTGCTACACCTGTTTTATCAATTGAGGAACCATTAAATACATTAATAAATAAGTTTATACATTCCGATGAAATTTTAACCTCCACCAAAAGTTCTGTTACTGATAAGGTATTTGCTGGTAGTCCAACAGTTGCTTCTGATACATTTGTATCTACTGATCATTCTATTCCTATAGGAAATGGGCATGTTGCCATTACAGCTGTTCCTCCCAACAGAGATGGTTCTGTAACCTCAACCAAGTTGCTGTTTCCTTCTAAGGCAACTTCTGAGCTGAGTCATAGTGCCAAATCTGATGCCGATTTAGTGGGTGGTGGTGAAGATGGTGACACTGATGATGATGATGGTGATGATGATGATGACAGAGATAGTGATGGCTTATCCATACATAAGTGTATGTCATGCTCATCCTATAGAGAATCACAGGAAAAGGTAATGAATGATTCAGACACCCACGAAAACAGTCTTATGGATCAGAATAATCCAATCTCATATTCACTATCTGAGAATTCTGAAGAAGATAATAGAGTCACAAGTGTATCCTCAGACAGTCAAACTGGTATGGACAGAAGTCCTGGTAAATCACCATCAGCAAATGGGCTATCCCAAAAGCACAATGATGGAAAAGAGGAAAATGACATTCAGACTGGTAGTGCTCTGCTTCCTCTCAGCCCTGAATCTAAAGCATGGGCAGTTCTGACAAGTGATGAAGAAAGTGGATCAGGGCAAGGTACCTCAGATAGCCTTAATGAGAATGAGACTTCCACAGATTTCAGTTTTGCAGACGCTAATGAAAAAGATGCTGATGGGATCCTGGCAGCAGGTGACTCAGAAATAACTCCTGGATTCCCACAGTCCCCAACACCATCTGTTACTAGCGAGAACTCAGAAGTGTTCCACGTTTCAGAGGCAGGTTAGTTATGAATCAGAAGGACAGATTGAGGTGTGATGGTTTGCTTGCTCTAAAAGTAAAACAAAAATTATAGAAAGAAATTTGGTAAAATGGTACATCATCATTTTTAAAATCAAAACATTCAACAAATCAGTCTCCAGTTTCTGAAGTATAATTTTATTTATTATTTCAAACAATTATTTAACACATTTTGGTTTTTAATTTAATTCTCTCCAAAATAGACAAAACAATTTTTATTTATTGTCAATATTTCATACTCTACAGGATGCCTTTTATGGGTGGGGGCAATTCTGTTTGCATAATATATTTTTAGTACACTGCTTTTAAAATAAGATCAGAGTATGCTATTTTAGATGATTTTAATTTTCATACTTTTGTTCTAAAATAAGTTGTAGACTAATTCTATTTAATTATAAAATGAATTATTAAATCTGAGAGTAATGTGACATAAGCACTTCTCTCTGACACACCCCCATAGAAAGGAACTAGTTAATTTCCACATTCATATCAGCTTGGGGAGCTTTATTTATTATTATTATTTTATTTATTTATTTATTTATTTATTTATTTATTTATTTATTTTGAGACGGAGTCTCGCTCTGTCGCCCAGGCTGGAGTGCAGTGGCACAATCTCGGCTTACTACAAGCTCCACCTCCCGGGTTCACGCCCTTCTCCTGCCTCAGCCTCCCGAATAGCTGAGACTACAGGCACCCGCCACCACGCCAGGCTAATTTTTTGTATTTTTAGTAGAAACGGGGTTTCATCGTGTTAGCTAGGATGGTCTTGATCTCCTGACCTCGTGATCCACCCGCCTCGGCCTCCCAAAGTTCTGGGATTACAGGTGTGAGCCACTGCACCAGGCTGGGGAGGTCTTTGTTTTGTTGTTGTTGTTGTTGTTGTTGTTAAGTTTTATTACTAAGTTTTGAGAGTTAATAATGAAGTTAAACATTTTTTTAATTTTTTGTCTTTATCTTAATGTTGCCTAAAGAGGGCAGTGTAAACCATCAAAATACATTTTACTTTATGCCTGCTGTTACACACTTTTTTAAGTTAAATAATGGGCATTAATATGTACAGTATGTATAGGTGTTGTATGACAAGATGTAAAACACTGAGCATTTTTCTGTAGAAATGAATTTCATTTGTGAATGTATTTTATGCAAATTAGCTTACTGACCAGATGTTTCTTAGAGCAGATTATGTGCAGTGTTTATAACACAGATGTCTGCTTTAAACGCCAATGGAAAGAAGAGAGAAGTTCAATTCTATTAAGTATAGAAAAGTAATACTTTCATTGAATTGGTCATAAGAATTTTATAATTTGCTTTTATTAAATGTGAAGGTATTTTGAAGTTTAATAATGAAACTATTTAAATCTTAACATTAAGTTAAATCATAGGCTAATGTAACAAAATTCACTCATTGTATGAAAGTGAATATTTGTAATCCAGAACATAGACATCAGTCTCATTAGGATATTTTTCCTCTTTGCTATTTCATCTTTTTAATTAGTTGTATATTTTTTCTTCAGTGCAGCAGCAATTAAAAGTTTGTACATTTTGATAGAAAACTTTTTCTGTATTCTGAATTGATACCTATTTAACATTGCATTTTAAACACTTAAATGCTGATATGTGAGAATGAATAATGAATCCATAGGTCACTATAGTCATTAGTGCTGTCATATATATGAACTGTTATCTGTTCTCAATTATAGTAGTTGCTTTTTAGTTTTCATTAGATTTATGTTAAAAGAAAATATCAGGAATCCATCTATCTATCTTACCAGGTAGTGACATTGATATGATCTTGCTAGACTATACTATTATAGAAGGATATATATAATGAAATGCTAAACCTAAAATTATTGACTAAAGCTTAGCAAGTTTCTCTTCAGTGCACTAATTAGTTTTATTTAATTATCAAGAGTATGTTCTCCCACTAATTAGGATAAAACAATATGAATATGACATCCAACATTATCAAGTAACATACTTAGTGAAGTAAATAAGATCAAACAAGATTAGGGGAAAATTCTGGCCTATTTTTAAAACTGTATCTATAAAATCATATGTAATCTGTCTTATCCAATAATTGAATATATCCCTTTATCAAATGCATGCAGACTAGCTCTGAAACTTAAAATTTTATGGTGTATTTCTAGAATGCAGAACAATTTATAGGATATGTTCTTCAAAATACTATAGATAAGGCAAATATTAGTATCCACAATTTATAAATGAGTACACTGAGACCCAAGGATACTAGATTATTTGATCCAGGTCACATGAGTAAACACAAAACTGAGCCTGGAAACGTGTTCTTGGTGTCTATCTCTTAAAGACTGTGCTTTCATGTTAGGGGCCAATTAAATAAATGTAATGCTTAAATTGTAATACCAAAATTATACTATCTTATTCTCGAAACATCTTTTAAAATGTTAATCTTAGTTTTTTCTTAATTACCTATTAATTAAATCTTTTAATTTAGGTAACTCATATATACTACTGAGCCATATCAAACAGATATTTTAGTCTCAAATAAATAAAAATAAAATCAGTACAATTAGTTCCTCATTATAGTACACAAAGCAACCAGCTGATTGTTTGTGCTTTCATATGATATCCTATCTTGTGTAAAAGAGATAGGTTTCATGCCATAGTTTGATCATTCTGACTCCTTAATTAAAGGATTTAAGATCAAATATCCCAGAGCGGTTTTGAGAAAAGTTTATACGCAAGACTATATGTGTGTGCATGTGTGTATACAGTGCCTGTATATAAATATGTGTATATGGTATATTTACATATATAATGCATTATATATCTTACATATATATTACATATATGATAGGACATATCTCATATATATGTATGCTATACATATATAAATGAAATATGTAATTATATATATATATACCCATATACATGTTGCTTTGAAAATTTGTGGCCATTGAAGACCTGCATAATTATATAAGCTTACTTCGTACATATATTAATCTACATCACTGGTTCTCAAACTTTAACGTAGATCAAAATCAACTGGAAGCCTTGTCAAAACACAAATTGCTGACCCTTACACACAGAGTTTCTGGTTCAGAAGATTTGGTGTGTGAAGCCTAAAATTTGCATTTCTAAATTATGGTAATGTTGATGCTGCTATTCTGGGGATCACACGTCAAGAAAAACTGATATAGATAATAATATTAACCACCATTTGTACTAAATGAGGTACCAAGGACTTTGCTAAGTGAATGTTTTCATTTATTGCTGACACACTTACTTTCCATCTAGGTAACAATAGTTACAATAGAAAAAACTGTGAAGACAACCATGTATAAAATAAGATGTTTTTCTAAATTTTATAAGGAAATACTCATTGCATTCACCATCAGGTTATTTAGGTGACTAGATGATTCTAGATGAGTCTCCAGAAAATAATGGCCAGAGCTTAGGATTAACATTTTAAAAAATGGAGGCTTGGGCTTTTCTCACAAGAATATTAGCTACAACTCAGGGCTGAGTTGGCTTAGAACATTTTCAGTTTTTATACAGTTTTATGATTTTTAATCACACCTTTGAATTCCATTTTTCCTAGTAAATGCATTTATAGTTATAAGACCAAACATCTTGGGAAGTGTGTGTGCCATTTATATTCCTGTGATACATTACATTTATTTATTTATTTATTTATTTATTTATTTATTTATTTATTTTGAGATAGAGTCTCACTCTGTTGCCCAGGCCGTAGTGCAGTGGTGTGATCTCGGCTCCCTGCAACCTCTACTTCCCGGGTTCAGGCAGTTCTCCTGACTCAGCTTCCCGAGTAGCTGGGACTACAGGTGTGTGCCACCACGCCTGGCTAATTTTTGTATTTTTTATTTTTTTTAGTAGAGATGGGGTTTCACCATGTTGGCCAGTCTGGTCTTGAACTCCTGACCTCAAGTGATCCGCCTGCCTCAGCCTCCCAAAGTGCTGGGATTACAGGCGTGAGCCACCACACCCAGCCTGATACATTTCCTTTATTAGTGGATTAAATTCCTGGCCCTTTCTGCTATCATTCTTGATCAACAGAAGAAAGCTATTACTTTAAATCTTAAGTTCTCTCCAATTAGATATATTTTAATGCTATATATGTGCACTTATATTAGTCTCAATTTTCTTAAATACATATTTAAGTTAAGTGAAGTTTCTCTGTCTCCTATTACCTAAGCATCAGAAGTGCCAAGTGCATAAGAAGGCATGTAGATTTTGATGGGAAACTCAAATGCGGTTCTTTCAGAATGTCTGCAGGTAGATAAGATAAGGGCTTTTTGTAGCACTGTCAGCATGCTGTAATGTTAGGAACCGTTCTCATGCTCAATCATCTTGGTTTCCCACTGAACACACCTCAAAGCAAAAAGGAAGGATTGTTATTGGCCACAAACACTCACTGTTCTGAAACTCTTTTTTAACAACTTGGAAGGTAATCTCTAGTTAAAGTGATTTTCAAAGTGCTAGTACAATGATGTACCTGACTGGCCCCCAAAATAATCATGTGTCATCTTTTAAAATTAACTCAAGGACCAAAGTTGGACTTTTAATTATTTACACTTGCATGTTTCAGAAGAATTTCTTAGATCTACATATTCCTCCAATTCACCTGAAATTGCATTTTTATTTTTTTTTGTAGAATAAAACAACGGATAAGAAGAGCATTCAAGATAACATTTAAAAACAATCTATATTTAAAATTGAAATAGATTACTGTATTGAAAGGTTATCCTAATATAAGAAGAGTTATCTCAAGATTTTTTTCTTCATGAAATTATTAATTGCTTCTAACTATTTACCTAATGCAGGGTTAAAAATAATCCTATTTAAATTTATTTTAGAAAATTAATATATATGGTGATTCAGTAAGTAGTGCTGTTTTTCCTGACCATTCTATTTTAAAACAGTAGTGTTTTTTAAATTTCACTACTTTGATTTTTCTTATTTAGCAAGGCTTTTCAAGGCAGTATTATGCTTACCTGTTGCCAAGGCACCCCTATCTGGGTGCCAATCTCTGCCGGGATGTGGTAGTTCTTCTTGTCTAATATCCTGCCTTACATTTTAAACTTTGTTTTAATTAAATTGGCTTATAATTGTAGACATTCTTTGCATCAAAGAGTCAGAATTTTAAAGGTAAGTAACAGCAATGAAGGTTGCAATTAATCAGTTGAAAAATGCTGTGACTTTTCCTTCACCTTAAATATCAATTCTCTCGATTTTCTCTGACTACAGAGGCCAGTAATAGTAGCCATGAGTCTCGTATTGGTCTAGCTGAGGGGTTGGAATCCGAGAAGAAGGCAGTTATACCCCTTGTGATCGTGTCAGCCCTGACCTTTATCTGTCTAGTGGTTCTTGTGGGTATTCTCATCTACTGGAGGTAAGTTGAGTATTTGTTTTGGAAAATTTAATTCATAAAACTCAGATTTTGCCCATATTTCATCTGAAAGGTCTTCAAAGCATATTCAAAATTTATTTTACTTGAGAGCTGCCATTAATTTATTCAAGGTAAATTTGTGAATCCAAAGGCACAATAATGAAAGAGTTAATTGTTCTTCATACACCAATTAAAGGTAAAATGGAGGAACTTTTACCTGTTACTATTTAACACAGTATTTTGACAGTTGTACTTTCATGTTAATCTAATTAATAGATATCATCATAGCATTTAATATAAGTCTGAGCTTCTCATTAGTTGTTATAATTACAAAAATTAAGAAAACATTTTTATATAGTAACAAATACTGTTTTTCAATGACAGAAGAGTTTGTACAAGATGTGTATTAACTGTACATACTGATAAAAATGATAACCTGTGCATAAAAGTAAAATCAAGCAATTAAACTATAAATATAATTAGAGAATACAGCTAATGACTATCTTAAGATGCACAGACATTTAAGATACATTATAATTTGCTTTGGGGATGAAATATAGCTTTGCTCTCAATAATCTATTAAGTCCCTTAAAGGACAAGAATAATTGTACCCATCATAAACTTCCCATCCTGTGGAAAGCAGAACACACAGCAAATTAGTGTATTTATTAGGAACATAGGTCAGTATAACTGTGTCTGTTAGAAAACAAAGACTTTATGAAGATGTAAGGAATCATATGTGTAAACCAAGAAAGGGCATAGCATAGTACTTTTATAAAGTATAGCATACTTTTATTTTAAAAAAGAATTTTGTTCAGAAGATACATAATAATTTTTTTGTTTAGCAACATCATTCTATAACATTATATCAGCACTCTTTATGTGTTCTCTCAAAATATATTCTAGTGGTTTATTCTGAAATATTTACCATTTTTATTGACTGTTTCCCACGTACCTAGTACTGTGTTAACCATCAGGAAATATCAAAAATGAACAAATGAATGAAAAAAGAGTCAGTGATTTGAAGAAATCTATGCTTATTGAGGGGGAAGAATTTGTTATAAAAATGTATAAAATATTACACAAAGGTGTATGCATAGCAGTTGAAATCTAGTGATAAAAGTAGTCAGAGAACAAAGAAGCTTAGTAGGCCAGAATGCTCAGGGCAAGTGTAAACTAAAATATAGGACTCAAGCTCTGTGGGAGTCAGAAAGGAAAGGAAAAGGGCATTCCAGGCAGGGACACAGCAGGTGCAAAGATCGGGAAGTAGAAATGAGCTCTCTTTTGAGTAAAAGCTATTGGATGTTTTGGACACAGTGAGGCCTGGAGCATGTATTAATAGTTGCATGTAGTTGGACATTGGTTGGCTAGGGTAGAATGTCTTCACGATCAACTGTATTTCATATCTGACTTCCTTTACTAGAACAGAGTAGACTGCACACTATGGAGAACAGATCATGCTTTTGTTACCCTACATGGGTCAGGAGTCTATTTTGTTCATAACAAGAAATAAACAAACCTGGTTTCTTTAGTCTGTATCCCGGTGATTCCAATAATTGCCAAAGATTTTTTTTTTTGCTAAAGGTTTCATGTTTAGCAGAGTGCTTTGAACATAATCCATAATCCATAAATGTGTGTTCAACAAAAATAAATATTGCTTTTCTCCCCGTTCCCCACTGAACTTATTGACCAAATTTTTTGCCACATTGATATGTGTATTCAGATTACAGGTTTCTGTCTAATCTGATTTTCCCTACCAAACTACCTTTTTAATTAATGGGATTCAGTGTTAAGAATTGAAAATAAGATGGAGAATATGACCAATTCTGCTTCATAGTAAATAGTGCTAGTATAAAGTTCCAATAAAGATGTCAGATGGTTTATAATTATAAGATTGAAATTAGTTTCTTAATTTCTGTTACTTTTCAAGTCTATTTTCTGAAAATTTGGAAATTTTCTTATTTAATATCTTATTTAATACAATTTGATAGTTCATGGAAAATTAAAATTTGGAGAGGTTTCTATCTTCTATTAATAATGGGTCATTTCATCTGCATTATATGGGGAAAAGATAAAATTACCGGTCAAAAGTATATTAATTTGACCTTCAATAAGAAATTTCTTTTTTCTTCACAAATAACACTTTATGTACCTTGAATGCAGGGTGTAATAATGTAAAATATATATGAGTATTTTGGTCAGGCACAGTGGCTCACACCTGTAATCCCAGCAATTTGCAAAGATGAAGTAAGTAGATCACTTGAGGCCATGAGTTTGAGACCAACCCAGGCAACATAGTGAGACCTCCATCTTTACAAAAAAAATAAAAATAAACAATTTAGCTGGGCATGGTAGGGCATGCCATACTCCTAGCTTCCCAGGAGGCTGAGGCTGGAGGATCACTTGAGCCCAGGAGTCAAGGTTACAGTGAGCTATGATTATGCCACTGCACTCCAGCCTGGGCGACAAAGTAAGACACCGTCTCAAAAAAAAATCACTTTGATGGTTTTATGTATAAGTTTTATATCTATTAAATGTTCTGATAAAAATTGTCAATCTTTACTTAACTATTTTGAAATGTTAAGTAGTGTTAGATGTCTGACCTACTAACATCTGTTTGAAGTTAATTCACTAAAAAATATAAATTTTTATATCATCATATGCTAGGGGTATTATGTGCTAAATCACAAGATGATAGTTTTAGTTCATTCTTCAAGGTTTATGTGAAATATTCAAATTCCAGTGAAGCTACATATGTAAACAATATGATTTCACTAGCCAATATATAAACATTTTAGACCTTTGTGAAAGCTACAGCCTGAGAAAAGGTTTAAAAATCTAATGTCGTACCAATATCAGTCCTAATAGTAATGAAGTCCTTAAGAATTTTTCCAAGTTTATATAAACTTTTTTAAACAGCTTAATTAGGTAATATTAAAATATCATAAAACTCACCTTTTTAAAGTGTATGATTCAATGGTTTTTAAAGTGTTCTACTATTTCCATAATAACTAATGATATTGAGTGTTTCTTCGTGTGCTTGTTGGACAGTTGTATATCTTTTTTGGATAAATGTGTATTCAAATCCTTTGCTGCCTATTTTTTAATTGGGTTATTTGTCTTTCTATTATTGAGTTGTGGTTTTGTTTGTTTGTTTTGTTTTAAGGAGCAGAGAGTTTAGTAGGTAAGAAAGAGGGGAGAAGGCAGAAGGAAGAAGCTCCCCGTACAGAGACGGAGGGAGGGGGCCTCCAAAGCTGAAAGAGGAGAACCCGAGTTGTGTGTTTTTATATATTCTAGATACAAGTCCCTTATCAGAGATCTGATTTGCAATCATTTTCTCCCATTCCGTGAGTTATCTTCTCACTTTCGTGATGGTATCTTTTTTAAAGTAGAAAAGTTTTTAATTTTGATGAAGCCAAATTCATCTATTTTTTTTCTTATTGCTTGCACTTTCAGTATCATATCTTAGAAGGCATTGCCTAACCCAGCACCACATTGATTTACTCCTAGATTTTTGTCTAAGAATTTAACAAAATTAAAGGTCTCATGCTTCCCAGTTACAAAACTTTAATGAAAAGCTACAGGAATCAAGAGAGTCTGGTACTGCCATAAGAATAGACATATAGATCAATGGAATCGAACTGAGAACCAGAAATCTTATGTTTATGATCAATGGATTTTAGACAAGGATCCAAAGACTTTTCAATGGGCAAAGAATAGTCCTTCCAACAGATGGTGCTAGGACAATTGAATATCCACATACAAAAAGTCAAATTGAACCTTTTCCTAACACTATACACAAAAATGAACTCATAAGGGACCATAGACATCAGTGTAAGAACTATAAAATTCTTAGAAGAAAATATTTAAGTATGTTTCTAACCTATTTTCATGAGAAATTAATCTCAAAGTTTTATAATAAATCTTCTATTTCACCTAATTTACCTAACTCAAGATATTCCCCTTATTTTTTACATAAACTTTCAGAGGAAGCAGATTTTAGCCAAAAGACAGAACAAATTCAAAGTGAGAAAATCCAGATCTCTTTCCTAGTTCTGCCCGGCATTTGCTATATGGCCTTGGGCATGTCAATTACCCACCCAGGACTTGGTTTCTCCTGTTTACCATTTGGGTAGGTTCACTAGATCATCTTTAAGATTGTAGTCAGCCAGGCATGGTGGCTCATGCCTGTAATCCCAGCACTTTGGGATGTATATATATATATATATAATTTTGTATATAATTATATGTATATTATATATATAGAATTAGCTGGGCATGGTGTCACGTGCCTGTAATCTGAGCTACTTGAGAGGCTGAGGCAGGAGAATCACTTGAACCTGGGAGGCGGAGGTTGCGGTGAGCCGAGATCGCACCATTGCACTCCAGCCTGGGAAACAAGAGCGAAACTCCATCTCAAAAAAAAAAAAAAGATTGTAGCCAGACCCAGGAATGGAATAATTCGCATTTCTAGGTTTTCATTATAAATACTGTGATGAAAAGGCATAAATCAAATAATCAGATTACCATTGATTGATAGGACCTATGTCTACAAGTTTAAAACAGTCATCACTTTTTTCATCATGCCTGATGGATAATTAGCAGGTGACGTAGTTATCAACACTTAGCACATAGACGTGAAGACATTCACTGCTTATACTGAACAGATGGACTACAGATACTGAATCTTGTCATACATTCGCTCTTGTTTCCCAGGCTGGAGTGCAATGGTGCGATCTCGGCTCACCGCAACCTCCGCCTCCCAGGTTCAAGTGATTCTCCTGCCTCAGCCTCTCAAGTAGCTCAGATTACAGGCACGTGACACCATGCCCAGCTAATTCTATATATATAATATACATATAATTATATACAAAATTATATATATATATATATACATCCCAAAGTGCTGGGATTACAGGCATGAGCCACCATGCCTGGCTGACTACAATCTTAAAGATGATCTAGTGAACCTACCCAAATGGTAAACAGGAGAAACCAAGTCCTGGGTGGGTAATTGACATGCCCAAGGCCATATAGCAAATGCCGGGCAGAACTAGGAAAGAGATCTGGATTTTCTCACTTTGAATTTGTTCTGTCTTTTGGCTAAAATCTGCTTCCTCTGAAAGTTTATGTAAAAAATAAGGGGAATATCTTGAGTTAGGTAAATTAGGTGAAATAGAAGATTTATTATAAAACTTTGAGATTAATTTGAAATCATTTTTCAGATGTTTTATGGTATAATTTACATGAGACATACCATAAGTTTCTAAGATGCAAAAATGACTTCAACAGGGAAGATTTTCAAAAGTTTTTTTTTTAAGGCAAATTTTTGAAAGCTTTTTTAAGAGTTAGAACCTAAAAAGTACCAAAGTTATACCCAACCAAATGGCACACTATCAAAAGCAGTATAGAAAAGGACTTCACATAAACACAATTGTTTTGGCTGGGGCTAGGGAGAAGAAAAGCAATATGAATTCTCTCTTGATATTAAACTCAAATTTGTGGGTCATTGAAGATGGCTACTAACCCAGAATGGAGGCCTTCTGGTACCAGATTGCCTTTTAAGTGTAGTGTCACATGCTATATAAAACTGCACTACAAGGTATACCTAACCAATATGCAAATGACCTTCATCCGTAATTTAGCCTATACTGTTTTAATTTTTTTTTTACTTACAAGCTTTTTGGTATTATTTATAAGGTCCTTTAGGGAAATTAATGACAAATAGTGTTATTGGGCTACTTATTTTCTAGAACCAACAAAGATTTGATTACAGATTTGTTTGTTTATTTGTGACAAGAGTAGAATTGGTGTTTACCCACACTACAGTGAACACTAACAACATATTCAACCTCAATGCCAACGTGTTTTAATTTACCATTTTATATTCTATGAGATGCTGCCTTCTTCCCATTCAGTCATAGTTATTGGTACATCCTCTATCGATCCGTCTGCCCATCCAGCCACCCATTCATCCATCCTTCTCTACCTATATATCTCATCTCTCCCTCCAAAATGTTTTGAGATTTCAAATTATCCCAATTGAGACTAAGGCAGGTAAGGGAATCCAGGATGCAGCTGAACAACATATGATTGGTGGGATTTACTTGCTACTAGAAATCCATTTAATCATTCAACAAATATTGAACACCTATTCTACTCCTGGCACAGTATTAAGAGTTGGTTTTACATAAAATCAAGAGATATGGCCCCATCTTTTTTTTTTTTTTTTTTTTTTTGAGACGGAGTCTCGCTCTGTTGCCCAGGCTGGAGTGCAGTGGCGCAATCTCGGCTCACTGCAAGCTCCGCCTCCCGGGTTCACGCCATTCTCCTGCCTCAGCCTCTCCAAGTAGCTGGGACTACAGGCGCCCGCCACCACGCCCGGCTAATTTTTTTGTATTTTTAGTAGAGACGGGGTTATCACCGTGGTCTCGATCTCCTGACCTCGTGATCCGCCCGCCTCGGCCTCCCAAAGTGCTGGGATTACAAGCGTGAGCCACCGCGCCCGGCCGATATGGCCCCATCTTTTAAAAATGTAGTACAGATATAAGCACAAAACAAATATAATACAAAATAATTACACTAACCACCAATTAAGAACAATATTTAAAATAAATAATGTAGAATAATGTCCAGGAAATGAAGATTACTCTTTGATTGATTAGGTGTATTTTTTAAAACAGTCTTTTCTTTTTTTTTCTTTTTTTTTTTTTTTTTTTCCGAGACAGAGTTTCACTGCTGTTGCCCAGGCTGGAGTGCAATGGTCCTATCTCAGCTCACCACAACCTCCACCTCCCTGGTTCAAGCAATTCTTCTGCCTCAGCCTCTTGAGTAGCTGGGATTACAGGCTTGTGCCACCACGCCCAGCTAATTTTTTGTATTTTTAGTAGAGACAGGGTTTCTCCATGTTGGTCAGACTGGTCTTGAACTCCCGACCTCTGGTGATCCGCCCGCCTCGGCCTACCAAAGTGCTGGGATTACAGGCCACCACGCCCGGCCAAAACAGTCTTTATGTAGGCTTATGTGAATAGAAATTTGGGTTAGGTGCAGTGGAAAAGGAGAAGCTGTGGTGCTAAAGGCTGCTTAGGAAATGAAAGGCTGTTTCACAGAGAAGATACCTCTGAGCTGTCTTGAAAGAAGACAGTGTTTGCCTGGCATATTGGCCAGTGAGATATTTTGGTTAGAAGTAGAGGAATGTTTAAAGCAGAATAGATAAATACTGAGTCAGGAGAGAAAAGGCAGGTTTATTTATCTACAATGTGATTATATTGTTAGAGTATAAACTTCAATAAGAAAAGTCTAACAGGGTGTGAACCACAGACAGGTGGTGTTTAAGTATTGAAAAACCTTGGATATTATAATCTAAATATCTGTAAAATATATAACTAGAATATATGGGCAAAAGTAAAAGGGAGATAGATATGAACCCGTTAGAGCTGTTAACAGTGGATTGAAAAGACCTGTTCTTTGAGTACCATTTGTAAATACTTAGAAAAGAATGACTTTTGAGTTAGTAGAAGAAAAAATAAAATCTAGGAAATAAGGAGGATTCAAAAGGGGTGATCTTCTCACTGAAGGTGTTCAAACTGGACCTTCTTAACCATAGGGTAGAGATGCTGTTGAAGGGATTCTTGTATCAGCTGTGATATTGCACTAGCTTTTTAAAGGCATTTTACAATGTTAAGATTCGTTGAAATATTTTTTAAAACGTTTCACCAGCTTGTGTAACTATATTTTGGAGAAATCAAAGGGATTTTAATTCTGTGATCTCAAATGCATGTAGCAAGTCCAGTGTTTCCATATCAATATGTCAGAACATGCTCCATTCATAGTTGCACAGATAAGCCAAACTTTCTCTATAGTTTCTGCCACGATCTGGTTTCAATTCTGCTCATGCGGGCCTTCTGTAGGATAGTTTCTGTGGCCCTCATGTCTCTCATTCCTCATCAGTCTGCCATACTCTCCATGTTCCAGGATATTAACCTAGTTAGGAGGGTCCCTTTGACACTTGTTTCTGTATCCAGTCACCTTTCTGTTATGCGACCTGCTCTCTCTTGAAGATATTTCTGTGTTCTCTCAATATATCTTCTCTCAGGTGTGATTATCAAAGGCTTATACTACCACAGCAGATGACTGATTTTGCTATGTACATCATTGCTTTAAGTTTTTTGTTTATTTGCTTGTGACATTAAGGTTATATGCAAACTATGTAATTTTACACCACTCCTACTTATAGAAGTTCATTCATCAGAGAAATGCTTCGGGGTTACCTCCAACATGACACACATGCTCCCGAACGCTAAAGACTAACACTGCAATGATTGAGACAAAGTAGTTTGCCTTGTGGGGCTTACATTCTGATGAGACCAATTATAAACATGTAAAACAATTGAAAACATAATAGTATTTCAAATAGTGATGTGCCACAGAGCAAACAAAAAGGCAAAGAATAGTGACGTAGTGAGATAGCCTGACACTTAGCTGTCATGATCAGGGGAGAACTCAAGAGGGAGCAGCATTTGGGCCAATGCAAAAGTGATAGGAAGGAGGCAGGAAGCCAGGGGGAATGGCAAGAGCCAAGGCCCTGAAAAGCTACTGACAGGGCTTCTTCAGAGGTGAAGGAGGGGACCAGTGTGGACTGGATCCTGGTGGGTGAGGGAGAGAGTTGCAGGAAAGGAAGCTACTGAAGTAGGTTGGGGACCAGGTCAGGGTTTAAAAAGGTCTTAAAGGCCTTGCTAACATAACTGAATGTAATTCTAATTGCAGTGAGAAGCCATTCAAGAATTTTATCTAAAGGAACTAATTTACTAGAAAAAAATAAAGATTTAGGTGTGTCACTATACAAGAACAAATGTTACATTAAAACTCATTAGGATAAATGCCTTGTAGCTTGAAGGTTTAGATGGAAAGTGAGATCGTCGTTTTCAAACAGAACTCAAGTGTTTCAGTTTAACCACTCATGAATATTGCTCCAAATAAATTAAAGGACCTACATCAAAGAGTGTCATTAGCAGTTTTAATTATCCAATTTTTAAAATTAAAGATGATTGGCTTTACTTAACAGCAGTAGTTGGTTCTTTGCTCTTGTCGATAGTTTGTGGTGTGCTCTTACCAGATGTTACTCTTATTATCCGAATGAAAATAGATTCAGGTGACATTGTAGATCATAGTTGTCACTGAATCTGAATATATTCCTTCTCGAAACCCTCATCAACAAGGCTAGCATCTGTTGGAAAGAAAATCACCCCTATTTTTGGTTGTATGGCTCATTTTTTTCTCATTTAAGTTCTGTCACTCCTGCATTATTACAGCATGAAGCTACTTTCTTTTTTCATCAAAATGTTGCCACTGTGTAGTTTCATTTCTACATAGTTCATAGTTCATTTCTGTGTACAATGGACTGTGTAGTTAATTTCTACATAGTTCATTTCTACATAGCTTGCTGCTTTTTGCTAGCAGCTGTATATGCTCAGAAGAACATGGTCATTTAAATGTTGAGTGAAAATAGCTTTGGACATTATTTCTTTTCTTCTCTGGCTCCATCCAAGATGGCAGGACATTTTGGGCATTACAGCCACAATGGAAGAATATGTAGGGCATTGAGGTTTCCTATAGTAACAACGTATCACTTTGAACCCAGCTACAACTTCAAATTCTGTCTGTGCTTTTAGCATGCCTGATATCTACTTGCTCTTCTGCATCTGCTACAGGTAAAACTGAGATAAATTTTATAATTTAATATCTTGTGACTTGTTAAAATGGATGTAGATTCAGCAATCCCTCTTCTGGGTATATACCTGCTTTTCTTTTAATTCTAGAGATTTCTATCAAAATTTTCAAGCAGCTCAGAAATTGTCTTATTATCCATAGCAACTAGTAGTATAAATTGTTTTCTTTTATTTCCAGGAAATGCTTCCAGACTGCACACTTTTACTTAGAGGACAGTACATCCCCTAGAGTAATATCCACACCTCCAACACCTATCTTTCCAATTTCAGGTAATGGCTTAAAGTGTGACCATGAGTAGCTGGTAGATGTTGAATAAAAAGCACAATGTTGAAAGGTTTATTTTTATTAGGACACTGTGCAAATTGCTATAATGTAGATTAGTAAATTTTTGTGTTGCCCCAAATATTTATTACATCACATTTCAGGTACTCAGGTTTATATTCTGTCCTCATTAATTTTAAACGTTCTTAATCATACAGATGATATTGCAAAAATAATTTGTAATTGTTCAGGTGTATTGTGTTAAAAACATAAACATTTATAACCATAAAATATTAGTTAAGAATAATGGTGACTTTTACTTATTCCCGTTATGTTAATGGAAACCCAAGCAACAAAAGTCAGATTAAGTCAATGCAGAAAATGTGGATGGGAAAAAAAATGACAAAAGTAAGGATAAAGTCTTGTTCCTTTCTGATTACTTGAGTTTATGTGAGAAAATGTTTTTTTTTTTTTAACCTACATTAGAAGAAAATATCTATAAAATTGTGGTGGTAATAGTAGGAAAAGCCGTGAACACAAACAATATATGGTTGTTTGAAATAATCTCTCAAAATGTTGAACAGTTGAATATTTGGGAAGACTTTAGCTATTTTTATCATACTTTATCTGAATAACAGTATTCAAAGGTAGCCAGGGTCATTTTGATAGAGACATCCATTAACCCTAGAGCTTACACTATAAGTAAAATCATAACCACTCATTTTTAATATAAATTCAAGGAGTGCATGTGCAGGTTTGCTACATGGACATGTTGCAAATCCAAGCCACTTATTTAATTAACATTTTATAACATCTTAGATTGAAAAGTGGCAACAAAAAGTAGTGGTCTAGAATTGTGTGATCTGGAAAATAGAGGACAATAAAAGGAAAGAGAAGTTAAGAAATTAGGGATACAAAAGGAGAAATTCATCTATGGGATCATTTCACAGATGGCACTTTTTAAATTCTCCGAATGATGCTCCATATTTCATTGCTAGAGGCTCAAGTTCTACAGGATGTTATCTTCTGAAATCTTATGACTTAAAAAAAAACAGAAAAAAAGACACACATTTTATTTATATGTTACATTTATATGTTGATGTTTGTTATATGTTTATGTCAGATATTATATATGTTATTTATATATATTTAACTATGATATTTTCCTTTTGTGCCTTATAAACTTAGGAATTGTGTTTGCTATTTTTCCTCTTTTGTCAAGTCTGTGTCTTTAAGCACCACTGTTTTATTTATTTTTCTAGTTTACATTAAAATACTATTATTTTAGTACCACAGTGTCTTATTACCATATTTAGAATTTTTAGACCAACACCTCTCAGTTATCTGTTACATTTTGATTCCCTTCACTTCCAAACATGTCTCTTCTGCATACCCCATCAGCATGGGTATGCAAATTAACTAAAATTTTATCCAAAGTCCAACGTGGTTTATTTTTAACAAATAAAATAATACAAAATCAGAACCCAGTCCAGGAGATCCAAACTCCCCTGTTTTGAGTGTCAAAAGAGTGGTGATCCAAGGGCATCTCCTTATTTCACTTGTTCAGTTCTCAAAGATTCCCTCTTGATCACCCGAATATGCATGTTTTCATGTAAAAATCAGAAAGCAAAATGAATGTTAGTCTCACTTACTTGCAGACCAGTTAATAAAAGAAATTACCAAAATACCTGACTGTCAATAAAAAGTAGTAGTCTACTTATGAAAGGAGGTTGGCTGTGCAGGATATCATCAAGGGGTTTGAAGAACATTTACTAGGACTAATGACTTACATGTGACAAATCATTTCTGTTTTCTTATCTAATTATAAGAGCTTCTTTGAAGCAAGATCCTTCTATAAGTGTGAAGGTAGAATTACACCTTTGTCTAGTGTTTCTTAAGCTTGACTGACTAATTCAATTTTAGTATTCAGAGCCACTCATCTAAGAGAGAGAACAGATGGATTCCAATTTTTTTTTATCAGCAAATTCTTGGTAACTGAAGCTTTAAAATATTAGATGGCCTAAATGCTGAACATCTGTTGATATAAATAACTGTTTCTAGTGAAATGTGTTTGATGTTTCCTTGTTAGAAAAATCACTTGTAAAATTGCATACTGTGAACTAGTAATATGCTCAGTCTAAGAAAGTATTTCCAGGAAAAGAAAAAAAAATCAGAACCAGTTAAAATAATTTGGCCCCTTCACAACTAATTAACAGATCCAGTGACTTTGTTTACATAGCATATTTTCGTTAGGATTCTTGAAATTTTACAGATTAAAAGTCCCAAAGGCTTTTGACATTATCCTTAATGAAATTCTCCATATAAATGTTTCCTGTTATTTATAGAGAGAAGGAAAAAATGTTTTCAAATGTAAACATCTGACTATTTGACTGTAAGACATTAAATTGTACAGTTTTATAAAACTGAAATTGCACTATCTATTATGCTTGGTCCACAGTAAAATTGAAACTATATTATTTCTGCATTTTTTCTCAGAATTTACATGCAACATCCAGGCATGTTAAAGAAAGTTGTCCATCAAAAGATGCAGTCCACTGATAAGGAGTGAGGCTATGGTGGTATTTATAAATTAACATTCAAAATAAATGATTTTATCTTTAAGTATAGACGGAAAAGAGATTGCTGAACAAATCGCATTTCTGAAATACAGGTTTTGATTGATAATAAATGTAGAGAAAATTGGTAATTGTTGCTTAACAATTGAATGCTGAGATTTAGTTAGAATTATATAAATAATTGAACTTTGAAGTTGTTTCAGAAGCTACTTTATAAATGATAGGTACGTTTATTTCTGTTAAATTATGCTTTCTAACACAATTTTTTTATTCACGTAGATGATGTTGGGGCAATTCCAATAAAGCACTTTCCAAAGCATGTTGCAGACTTACATGCAAGTAGTGGGTTTACTGAAGAATTTGAGGTATGATTTTAATACGTCTACTTTAAATAATATAGAAAATAGTAAAATTTAAAAGATTCAGCAATAGGCTATTTCTTGACCTAAAGACACTGAAACCATTTGCACTTCTAGTAAAAATATGAGTTGCATAATTACATATGTGTTTAGGAGATGTGTTATAGTTACCATATAATTTAGAAAATTGGTTTTCTATTTTAAAAGCCAAGTTGTACTGGTGGAAACATAAAAAACATTGTTCATTTTCTTCCATAAAGTACAAATCTTTAATATTCTTTTTAAAAATCTGAATTAATAACAGTGATTCTTTTTAATTTTCTAAATTATATAAATTATACTAAACTACTAAATTTAATGATTTCCAGCCAAATTACATAAAAATTCTTAACGTGGTTTGTACACCAGTGTTAATGCAAAAGCATTTAGATAACACTTACATTATACCAGGTAAAAATGTATCTTCTTTTCAAGAAAATATGCGTTTCTAAAAAAACATTTGAACTTCAAAATCAGTAAGTTTTTCCAATGATATTCTGTTAAAATACTCTTAGATAGAAGGGCAGAGAAATTTACTGCAAATTTATCATGGCCCACTGAACTATCAGCTAAGCAGATTTTTCAAAACAGAGAGCTATAAGCACAAAGGTGACAATAAAAACCACAAAAAATAAAAGCTACCCTTTGTGAACACCTTCTTATATGTCACTGGACTACGTGCTTTCACATTCAACTTTCACCCATCTCTGGGAATTACTTGTTATTATTTCTATCCATATTATTGATGAAATCAAACTTCATAGAATTTAATCAACAGCTGATAAATAATCAAACCTAAGTCTGTGATTTAAAAACTCATGTCCTTTCCACTGTAGCTGTAAGCAGGAAAGCAGTCTTCAGCCTCCCCTCTGGCTATTCCCCACTAGACAGCTTCATATTGCATTTTTGCTTCCCTCTCCCCTAACCCCAGTGGCTCTGCGGACCTCCCTCTTTGAAGTACTTTGAGCTGTGAGCCTAATCACAAAATCCACTCTCCTGATTTTCTTTCCCCACTGCACCCAGAAATTGCTTCCCAGGACTCACACCCATCATTATTTATTTAGGGAGGCAAAATGTTATAGATTAGAAAGCTTTAAGAAATCAAAACAAAGAGAGGTATGATATGTTTTTACTAATTTAAAAATAATAGAAGCCAATTTATTTAATTCTAAAAGAAATCTAAATCATAGCTACATTGAATAAGAAAGCAGTGTGAGGCAGTACTAAGTAGGGTGGAATAATATAAAGAATTACATGTCTAAAACATCAAATTATTTTTTCTTATTTTGATAGGCTAGAGGTTACGCATGCTATAGTGTTAACTCAATGTTAATTTCAGTGTTAACTGATAGAAATTATCAGGCTAACATCCAACAAAATAAGACAAAATAGACAATTTATAATATAAGTCACTGACAACATATGCAAATTCATGGTTTTCATAACTATAAAATCATTTTGAATATTATTAAGCAGTCCAAAAAAATTAATAAAATAACTTCATGTTTTCACTTTTAAAGTTTTTTCTTAATTCCATCTCTTTTAACTTACTGCCTGATTCAAGAAAATTTTTCATTAACTGAATAACTAGCTTAGTAACTAATAGTGTTATACCTTTTAAGTGGTTCATACATCAAATTGCTTTTAGTTGTTCAGAATGACTTGCTGCAAAAGAAGTTAAAACGTTATGTGAAGAGAGACTGGGCCATTTGCTGATGAATCAGATTTTTATTTTGATTATCTACTTTCTCAGAAATTATAAGGCTTTTATTTTATTATATAATACTAAATAATTATAAATTCTAAACATATATTTAGTTAGAAAATATTTCTGAAAGCATATTAACTCATTTTTAATAAAAGGCAGAAATAAATTTTCTGTATTTACTGAAGTTTAAACAAAAAGAGGTCTACTAATTAAATGTTCGGAGTGTTATGCTATCTAAATTTTGTTTCAAAATGATGTAGTGTGTATGATTTTTAAAATTTTTAGGAAATGATTAATGTTTTGACAGCCTTAAATCTGTTACAAACCACCTAATAGGAAGCTGTTTACTTTTTAAAAGTAACCCCCCAGAAAATAAAAACAAAAAAGCGTATCACTAATTCAGAGTTTCAAATAGTGCTACTATGGTCAAATAAAATAAAACTTGGATATTAGCCAATCTGACTAATATGACAAAATGTATCATGGAATATGTGGCTCCTCTCATCTGCATTTTTAAAATCATCATATTATGACATCACTATCTCCTTTTAAAAGTGTTATTTTTTCTTTTACATAATTTTAAAGTTCCAAATTATTAGACATTTTGATTTGCATGCAACTGTTTGAAACATTCTGTCGTGTTAGTATTTGACAAATGTATTTATTGCATGATCATAGTTTTCCATTGTAAACCTAATATGAACACTTTTTTTTCTCATTTGTCGTGTGCTGTGGAATTTGATTTCTTTACTTTTTTGGCATTCATTCCCTCATTAGACACTGAAAGAGTTTTACCAGGTAAGGCATTATTTCACTGCATTTTCTTTTAGCCAAGAAGTAGTTGTAACATTTAAAAAATTTCATTTGATAGATTATTTTGTTTGTTTTGTCTTCGTTATTATATTTTAAGGCACGTTGTTTGGAAGAACGTGTGTTAAAATAATTTACATATAATTTTTTACAGGAAGTGCAGAGCTGTACTGTTGACTTAGGTATTACAGCAGACAGCTCAAACCACCCAGACAACAAGCACAAGAATCGATACATAAATATCGTTGCCTGTAAGTATATTCTTAAGTCAGCTCTTTCTTCAATATCATTGCCATTTTGGTGCCTTTTAAAAGTGTCCTGATCATGTCCTTTGCCCACTTTTTGATGGGGTTGTTTGTTTTTTTCTTGTAAATTTGTTTGAGTTCATTGTAGATTCTGGATATTAGCCCTTTGTCAGATGAGTAGGTTGCAAAAATTTTCTCCCATTCTGTAGGTTGCCTGTTCACTCTGATGGTAGTTTCTTTTGCTGTGCAGAAGCTCTTTAATTTAATTAGATCCCATTCATCAATTTTGGGTTTTGTTGCCATTGCTTTTGGTGTTTTAGGCATGAAGTCCTTGCTCACGCCTATGTCCTGAATGGTATTGCCTAGGTTTTCTTGTAGGATTTTAATGGTTTTAGGTCTAACATTTAAGTCTTTAATCCATCTTGAATTAATTTTTGTATAAGGTGTAAGGAAGGGATCCAGTTTCAGCTTTCTACATATGGCTAGCCAGTTTTCCCAGCACCATTTATTAAATAGGGAATCTTTTCCCCATTTCTTGTTTTTGTCAGGTTTGTCAAAGATCAGATAGTTGTAGATATGCGGCATCATTTCTGAGGGCTCTGTTCTGTTCCATTGATCTATGTCTTTGTTGTGGTAGCAGTACCATGCTGTTTTGGTTACTGTAGCCTTGTAGTATAGTTTGAAGTCAGGTAGTGTGATGCCTCCAGCTTTGTTCTTTTGGCTTAGGATTGACTTGGCGATGCGGGCTCTTTTTTGGTTCCATATGAATTTTAAAGTAGTTTTTTCCAATTCTGTGAAGAAAGTCATTGGTAGCTTGATGGGGATGGCATTGAACCTATAAATTACCTTGGGCAGTATGGCCATTTTCACGATATTGATTCTTCCAACCCATAAGCATGGAATGTTCTTCCATGAACAGTGAGAACTCATGGACACAGGAAGGGGAACATCACACTCCGGGCACTGTTGTGGGGGAGAGGGGAGGGGGGAGGGACAGCATTAGGAGATATACCTAATGCTAAATGACGAGTTAATGGGTGCAGGAAATCAACATGGCACATAGATACATATGTAACAAACCTGCAAATTGTGCACATGTACCCTAAAACCTAAAGTATAATAAAAATAAAATAAAAATTAAAAATTAAAAAAATTAAAAAAATAAAAAAAAGTGTCCTGAAGTCATCTGAGAGCTGACCTTAGTGTGGCTGTTTGGGAGCCTTTTTATCAGGGAATAATAAGACTTGTGTTAGATAATATGTAGCATTATATCACTCTGACTTAAATACCTTCTGCAATTAATAACATCTGTTTCATTTAAACAAAACAAACTTAGAATTTTAATCCAATTCTTTCTTTTGTTCTTTCTTTCATGGACTGTACATCTCCCTTTGTGGCTTTTGTCATCATTTATACGACTTGGTCCTATTTTCACCTAGGATTTGCTTACTCTTATGTGAATTTACTAACCGAATGACATTTTCTTTAAACTTTCTCTTTTTTTCTTCTACCTTTACCTGTTTCCTCCCTTTCTTGGCATTCTTCCTGGGGTCTTAGAAAGACTTAATTGGATTCTTTCTTTTAATTCTTTCTTTCTCTTTGTTTTCTTAGCCGTTCTCTCTCCCTTTCTCCTCAATGAGCAGCTATCTGGCTTTTTTCATTAGTTCAATTTTACCTAATATTTCTCTATGAAATTATTGTCTTTCTTCTGTCTTCTTATAGCACTTCTGGTTGCCTTTGTTCCCTGTTATTTTTGTTTATATTCCCATTCATCTCCTAAAATTCATCTTCATGTTCCCTCCCCACTCCAAAAACAAACAAACAAACAAATAAATATTCTACTCATACCCTTTCTATATATTCAGTGGCGTGGCCTTTCCTGGCTTCATAGGAGCATGGTATTACCAACGAGATGATTTAAATTCTGGTTTCATTCTAGTTCTGAAAGCCAATGGAGCTGCGCTCTTCTCCCTGTTACTGTCATGATCTCTTATGTAGTTTGTATAGTTGCCTTTCCTTCCACAGAGTTTACGCTAATTTTTATTTTTTAGTAGAGGGCTTTATGTTTGTCTTCCAGAACTGCATCTATCCTGGCTACACATGAAACTCATTTGCTTCTTGAGATAAAATTATTAGACTTTCCTCTTCAAGCTAAATAGAACATACCCATCAGCTAATTAAGCAGGAGACAGAGATTAACATCTGATGAACACCTACTATGTGGCTGGCACTGTAAATAAGTTATTTCATTTAATCCCTGAAACAACCAGGCAAGATAGGAAATTGTCCAATTTTAGAGATAAAAACAATCCAGAAATTCTAAAACTATTAAAACCAAACTACAAAAATAGGTCACCCTGATATTGAGACCCATCTGTCAGTTGCCATACGTCTATTTGCACATACATTCCTGTATTGGTGTGACCTGTTACCATCACAGAAGTATTCATATCCCAGAGTATCTTTTTAACTTGTTTTGGTTTGGTCTGTATTCACTTCTTCATCCTTGAAAAGAATAATCTTCTGAGTGAAACTCCCATGTTTCCTTCAAGTAATACTTTATTTCTCATATGTATCTTCTCCAAATAAGTAGGTTTTCTGTAGAACTGAATTTAATCTCAAACTCCTGTAATCATACTTTGAATTACCATAGTTATACCTTATATCATTTACCAGATTTTGCATCCATCCTATTTTCACTGGCAGTGTGCTATCTCCCTCCTCTGTGCTTGAGCAGCTGTTCTCCCGCCTCCTTTTGAAGCAGTTTCTCTTTGAGGCTCCTCCTGAAAGAGCTGTTTGCTGTAACCATTCACAGAAACTTCCTAGGGAACCTTTGGCTTTCTTCTCTATCTCTTCTTCCTTCATCAGCCTCCTGTTCATCCTTCCCTAGCTTTGTGAGCTCCCCGACCCATCACGTTTCCATCTCTTTGAGAAGCTCTCCACTGTTCACAGCCCTTGTAACCAACCTTAAAATTCCATTTAAAAGATCAACTTCAGATGTCAACCTCTATAGAAACTTTTATCTCAAACCAAAACGATTTCTGTTTTTATATCCCCTACTGCATTGCGCCTCTCACTTGACACCTGTGTATATACCCTAGTTTCACCTATTACCTTAGAAATGTTTCTGAGGGTGGAGATTTTTGTAATATTTGTCTTTGTTATCTTTGTTGTCTCTGTATCCCCAAAAAGCCTAATATTGCTTGTGTTGATTTTAATTGTATGAAATAAATTATTATGCAAATATGAATGATCTTTATGCTGAAAAGTAGTCTGTGCTACAATGAAATATATTCTCTTTATATTACAGATGATCATAGCAGGGTTAAGCTTGCACAGCTTGCTGAAAAAGATGGCAAACTGACTGATTATATCAATGCCAATTATGTTGATGTAAGCATGTTTTAATTGAAAATTCTATAGAAATTGTATTAGACTGAATTATTATACCATAATGCCAGACATGCATACATATACTAGTGCTTAATGTCATGTTATTTGATAGAGAATAAAAATGGTAAATTAACAGTAAATAATTTTTAAGAGAGCCTCTGACTAAAAATTTTCATATTTAATGACACTCAAGCTATTTTACTTGGTTTATCTCCTGAGTGAGGAAAGGAATTTATGATGGGAGTGTACCTTCAGGGTAGAATAGGTAGATTCAGATAGGTTTCTAACTCTTTAAATGTGAAGGGCAGGGACGGGCGCGGTGGCTCACGCCTGTAATCCCAGAACTTTGGCAGGCTGAGGCAGGCGGATCACGAGGTCAGGAGATGAGACCATCCTGGCTAACACGGTGAAACCCCGTCTCTACTAAAAATACAAAAAAAATTAGCCGGGTGTTGCGGCGTGCGCCTGTAGTCCCAGCTACTCGGAGAGGCTGAGGCAGGAGAATGGCGTGAACCCGGGAGGCGGAGCTTGCAGTGAGCCGAGATCGCGCCACTGCACTCCAGCCTGGGCGACAGAGCGAGACTCCGTCTCAAAAAAAAAAAAAAAAAAAAAAAAATTGTGAAGGGCAGAGCCAATGCTTATTTTAAGTTTCCCATAGCTCCTGGCACAAGGATGTGCATTTAGCAGATGAACAAAAATTGTCCATAGTAGAACTGATTAAAAGGCAAACATGATTATTAATCCAGTTATCAACCTTTATAATTTTGGGTATTCCTCAGGATACCCAGCTTTGTGGAACTTACTGGGACTCTCCAGAGACTGTAGACCACTCACTAACTTAATTGGTTTTTCACTGTGATCACCTGAATGTCAGCAGAACTCAATTATTTCCCTAAGGTGCACCTCTCAGTCTAGCTGGCTTCAGGTTAATACTGTGTGGAACACTGAATTCAAATAAATGAGTACATAAGTATAGAGTGGGTTTGTTACAGGCAACCATCTCATGCTTCCTGAGGAGGAAATATGCATGTCAGAATGAACATGAGATCTGGAGTTAGAACTGATTTTGAATCCCATCTCTGCCACTGGCTAGCTATGGGACTTTGGAAAGCCACTTAACTCGTCGAGATTTAGGTTCCTCATCTCCACATCAGGGTTGATGCTTCCATTTTGCATAGATGAAAGATTAAAGTTCAGTTTATGTATTAGTCTATGAAGGACACTGCTATGAAGGAATACCCCAGACTGGGTAATTTATAAAGAAAAGAGGTTTAATTGACTCATAGTTCTGCATGGCTAAGGAGGTCTCAGGAAACTTACAGTCATGGTGAAAGGCACCTTTTCACAGAGTAGCCGGAGAGAGAATGAATGCCCAGTAAGGAGGAAATCCCCTTTTAAAACCATCAGATCTCGTGAGAACTTACTCACTCTCGCGAGAACAGCGTGGGGGAAATCACCCTCATGACTCAATTATTTCCACCTGGTTCCTCCCACGACACACAGAAATTATGGAAACTACAATTTAAGATGAGATTTGGGTGGGAAAACAGCCAATCCATATTCTGCTCATAAAACATCTTTTACAAAATCGGACACAGTGACGAATTGCTAATAATGATTAGCACTTCTCAGTACCTTGAAGTAGAGTAAGGAGGTTACATTCCAGATGCTTTTTTAGCTGTTGTAGACATCTGAGCCCATTGCCTAAAATACATTTCAAAGTAGTGCTATTAAAGACTTGATTTTAAGCATAGCAAGTAGACTGCAAATGGATTAAATACACTTGGAATACAAATGCACAGAATTAGAGTTGTGTCAAAGCAAAGAGAGCTATTCTTTTTTTTTTTTTTACAGAAATGATAGGGATCCTTCTGCTTCCTAACCAAGAGTATTTTCTAACCAAGAGCAGCTATCTTAGTTAGTACCGTCAAATTTCTCCAACTTTGCAAGTTTATTTTTTATGGTTTTCTTTTATGAAAAGTATGCTGACCTTAAAAACTTAGGTATTGTACAGTGACGTATAAATCAGTTAGTAGAAAACATTTGTCATTTAATTCTTCAGGGCTACAACAGACCAAAAGCTTATATTGCTGCCCAAGGCCCACTGAAATCCACAGCTGAAGATTTCTGGAGAATGATATGGGAACATAACGTGGAAGTTATTGTCATGATAACAAACCTCGTGGAGAAAGGAAGGGTATGTAGATAATCTGTTATGTCATCCCCAAAAAAGTAATTAGAGGTACTTTAAATTAGTTTTAATAGAGTCAGCATTAGGAAGGAGCCAAAGTTTTGAAAGTTATTTGGGATTCTTTTTTAGTAAATATGACAGCTAAAGGGAAACTGTTAATACTGTTAGTCAAAAAGTTTCATTACGAGTCAGGCTATCTGCCTTTTAAATGCATTCTTCATACTGTGAGAGAAGTAAATAGGACTCACTGAAAAGCAATGTAGAGTGAAATCGATTTTAATTCACAGGACATGGATTTTAGTCTTGGCTCTGTAACCTGAATCTTCTGACTCACTCGCCTTATCTGAAAGGGAAAAATTTAGGCTACCTCATCTCAGTCTTGTTCAGCTCTCAGATTCTATCCCTAGCCTCCTCCACAACTAATTTCAGTCACTTATAAAGAAAATAACACATTTAGAAGAATGAAGGAGTCCATTCCTGTCACCATCTCAGACCTTTACTGATTTCAGGGAATGACTTTTACATGGAGCATTTGAAATACGGAAGTAACATCTACATTTTCTTTTGCAGAGAAAATGTGATCAGTACTGGCCTGCCGATGGGAGTGAGGAGTATGGGAACTTTCTGGTCACTCAGAAGAGTGTGCAAGTGCTTGCCTATTATACTGTGAGGAATTTTACTCTAAGAAACACAAAAATAAAAAAGGTGAATCAACAAATGATGGACATAATCAAGTGAACAATGCATTTGGTCATTTTTTAAGTGAATAAGCGATAGAACCAAGAAAGGGTAAAAAGTATATAACTAAAGACATTAAAAATTCTTATAAC
Organism: Symphalangus syndactylus; assembly: GCF_028878055.3. Classification (NCBI taxonomy): domain Eukaryota; kingdom Metazoa; phylum Chordata; class Mammalia; order Primates; family Hylobatidae; genus Symphalangus; species Symphalangus syndactylus. Next base: position 111,991,723 of record NC_072428.2, read on the forward strand.
AGTCCAGGTGCATGGCTTACGCCTGTAATCCCAGGACATCGGGGGGCCAAGGTGGGTGAATTACTTGAGGTCAGGAGGTCGAGACTAGCCTGGCCAACATGACGAAACCCCGTCTCTACTAAAAATGCAAAAATTTGCTGAGTGTGGTGGTGCACACTTGGGAGGCTGAAGCACAGGAATCGCGTGTACCCAGGAGGCAGAGGTTGCAGTGAGCTGAGATCATGCCACTGCACTCCAGCCTGGGCAACAGAGTGAGACTCTGTCAAAAAAAAAAAAGAATTCTTATCACAGCTGCTGTCAGTCCTAAAGGTTTCTTTCAAGTCTCTAGATGACTGCTGTGGCTTTGGAGCCACACTGGTTTTGTTGCTGATGTTTAAAGTGAATGTGATGCATGAACAGAAATTCCTACCTTGTGTGGCAACTGCATAGGATGGCCCTGACACAATCCCAGCATTCAAATACAAAGAGTGGAGAGTGAAACAAGAAAAAGAAAGAAAACACGAAGAATAATGTATTACTCAGGTTCTTCAAAGAAACAGAACCAACAGAGTAGAGAGATAGAGAGATTTATATTTTTAACAATTGACTCACATGATCATGGGCATTAGCAAATCTTAAATCTGTAGGACAGGCTGGCAGCCTAGAAATTCTGGTAGGATCTTTACGTTGCACTGTTGAGAAGAATTCTTTCTTCTTCAGGTAACCTATCCTATCAGTCTTTGTTCTTACAGCCTTCAAGTGGTTGAATGGAGCTCACCCACATTATGGACTATGATTTGCTTTATTCAAAGTCTACTGACTTACATGTTAATCACGTCTAAAAAAAATAGCTTTACAGCAACATTTTGTGTGACTAGTGTTGACCAAACAATGGGCCACCATAGTATAGCCAAGTGGACACAAAACTAACCATCACAATGACACTCTACTTTTTTTCATTCATTATGGACCCTCAACATCAAATCAAACTATGACTCCTGACTTGCTGTTTAAGAACTGTGTGTGTGTGTGTGTGGGTGGGTGTGTGTTTGACTGTTATTAACTGTCTGAACTTTTCCAGGGCTCCCAGAAAGGAAGACCCAGTGGACGTGTGGTCACACAGTATCACTACACGCAGTGGCCTGACATGGGAGTACCAGAGTACTCCCTGCCGGTGCTGACCTTTGTGAGAAAGGCAGCCTATGCCAAGCGCCATGCAGTGGGGCCTGTTGTCGTCCACTGCAGGTGAGTCTCAGAGATGTGCCTCTAAACCCATAGAATTGCCTATACTTGCAAAAAGGAGATCAATGGAACAAAGCTTTTGCCAAAATGGGAATGATTTCTTGAAGTGAGGGTGATGAAATTATATGTTCATTTTCATAAGTATTGATCACTAGGAAATGAACATGCCAGACTCAGAACTGGATTGCTGAATATCTCTAAGCACCACACATTTTTTGATATTGATTATTTTATTTGACTGTTCAATTGCATTTCAGCTTATTAACTATTTGAGGCAGGTGGAACAATGTTTTTGTTGTTAAACAAATATTTACCTCAACATACAACACCATGGGATAATGTAGCTGGAACTACAACCCCTGTCCCTAGGAGTTAAAAGTCTGTTTAAGAATTATTATGCTAGGTTTGCATCACAGAAGCCAAAGCGCATAGATTGTGAGAAATTTGGCAAAATATATTTAAGTTGTTTTTAAACATTTTGGTACCAGAATCCCTTTTTCATTTTCTTGAGTTTTAATACATTACATTGAATGTATTGTCAATTCATTGTTGCCAAGATTTTTTAATTTCTAAGACTAGGTTGATAAATAGAAATAATGATGTTTCAGTGAAAGAGGAAAAATATGTTAAACATCCTTATTTAATGTTTTTAGTTAAAATAATAATAGCAGTTAATATTTATTGAGTGCTGACTGTGTACCAAGCCTTGTGATCACAAAAATCAAATTTGTTTCTATGTGAAGTATTGTTATCAAAGCAGTGTGTTCTTAGAGAAGCAAGTGTTTGCCTTTGATATATAGCTTATCTAACACATTCTAATTACCATCTCAGGAGTTAAATTTGAGAGACCCATCTTGAGGTTTTTTAATCTGTTAGCCTGATTATAAACTGAGGAAAACAGGAAGATGCAAGAAAAATAGTGCTGAAGGTCAGGGATTGTTTCCTAGCAGACGGAGAAGGACCAGGCTATTGTGCAGAGCAGGTGCTAATTTTCCACTCTAGCACTTCATACTTGTCAGAACATTTGAAAAGAATCCCTGTCTGTGAATTCTGTCCCTCTGCTAGAGGCTTTGAAGAAGTCGATAGATAATGGCCCTTTAGAAATAACTGAAGTCATGCTTTATTCCTCACAATCTCACTGAAATGATATTTTCAGCAGAAAGCTTTATCAAATTCTTTTTCCCATTAATGCAGAAACCTTTACAAACATGTCTACCTGGAAACATAGACCTAGGGACCTTTTCTTTTCAGAATTTGGTGAAGCTAAAGCTTTCATTTTTGTCAGATTAAATGTCTATTTGCCACACTCTGATACATAATATTTTCATCTTACAATATACAATGAATAGTAAATATGGTTTTTAAAAGTTTTAAAATCTCCAACAGAAATAGTGAGGTTGTTTTGCAATTAGACACATAACAAAACATTAGAAAGGGTACTTCTAAATTTGTTGTTTAAAGCATTATGCTTAACTACTAAACTGTTTACAATATTGAATTGCCAAATTTATTGTGTGGCTCACTTGCTTGAAGAAGGAAGTTATTTTAATCAACATGACAACCAGTAGTAATCTATTTTTCAAATTTATTTTATGCTTAACATTGAAATATTAATTTCTTGGTCTTCTCTTCAGTGCTGGAGTTGGAAGAACAGGCACATATATTGTGCTAGACAGTATGTTGCAGCAGATTCAACACGAAGGAACTGTCAACATATTTGGCTTCTTAAAACACATCCGTTCACAAAGAAATTATTTGGTACAAACTGAGGTATGATTTTTAAAAAGATGACTTTATTCATCTAAGGTATGGAAATGTCACTAAAATGTAGGTGTATTCATCTCCTAGGACTGCAAAACAAAGTAATACAAACTGGGTGGGTTAGAACAACAGAAGTTTATTGTCTCATAGTTCTGATGTCTGCAGGCCCATGCCCTTCCAGAAGCCTCTAGAAGATTCTTCCTTGCCTCTTTCATCTCCTGGTAGCCCCATGCATTGCTTGGCTTGTGGCAGCACAACTCCAGTCTCAGCCTTCACTTGGCTGTTTCCCTCTGTGTCTGTGTCTGTATCCAAATTTTCCTCCTCTTATAAGCATACCAGTTATCCTCCTTCTCCAGTTGATCTCATCTTAACTGATTACATTTGTAACAAACTTTTCTACAAATAAAATCACACTCTGAGTTATCAGGCGGTTAGAGCTTTAATATATCTTTGTGGGGGGACACCATTCAACCCATGACACCAGTAACTGCAGCTATGTCATGAATGAGCCAGATAAATGTTATCTGTGTTGTGACCCCAAATAGGGAATATCCTTTAAAATGCTGGTCACAGAGAAGATACAGCAAATGTCTAAGTAGAGTGATCCACACACATCCTTGCTAACAAAAATCTCAAGGTCTTCATACACATAGTGGATGAATGGATTCATTATTTAAAAATATAAATTATGCTTAAATTATGTCCGTTTTAAGCCCATATAGTTTACCTGTAAGTGACAGAGCAGTGTCAGCAAATCTGCATTTTACATTCACTGTTTCTAAATAAAAATGAACTTAAGTGGAAACCTATGAATGGCAGCTTGAAAGCAATCAGAAACACATGGCTGAGTGGGCTTCAAAACGAAACCATACCAAACTTCCTTCCATCTATTATCCTGAGCAAACTTACCCAAGAACAGAAAACCAAATACCACATGTTCTCACTTATAAATGGGAGCTAAATGATGAGAACACATGGAGACATAGAGGGGAACAACACACACTGGGGCCTTTCAGAGGGTGGAGGATGGGAGGAGGGAGAGAATCAGGAAAAATAACAAATGGACTAATGGGTATGAGCCTTAATACCTGGGTGATGAAATAATCTGTACAACCAACCCCCATGACACAAGTTGACCTGTGTAACAAACCTGCACATGTACCACTGAACTTTAAATAAACATTAAAAAATAACATTCTGGTCATATAAGACCAAGGAAGAATCCCGTATGTGAAATATCAGAGAACTATTAACAACTATATATAAAATTGAGTTAAATTATATATGACAAGCCAAAAGGAGAGTTGGCATTGCCAGAAGGGGTAGGCCCACCAGAAGTGTAGAAGTCAAGAAAGCCCTCTCATGAAGTGTAGAGGTGTCAAGTTGGAAGGATAGGCAGAGAGGACATTCCTTTGCCTTGCTAACTCTTCCTGCCTCCTACCCTATTGTGTATTGCCAACAATACATAATAAATGAAAAGGTAAGGAATGAGAAGAGGTTCTTTCTTCTGTGACCACTTCCTTTCCTCTGTCTGACTTCCTTCCAGGTTTAGTAAGCAATCTTTTGTGGGTTTTCCCCCATTCTGTAAAACTCTCCTTGTCTGTCAACGGAAAATACTATGTTTGTAGGTAGATACATACGAGGAAAACTTGAAGTAATGTTTCTTATTATCATTGTTTTGCCAGGAGCAATATGTCTTCATTCATGATACACTGGTTGAGGCCATACTTAGTAAAGAAACTGAGGTGCTGGACAGTCATATTCATGCCTATGTTAATGCACTCCTCATTCCTGGACCAACAGGCAAAACAAAGCTAGAGAAACAATTCCAGGTGAGTCCTCTTGGAAGCCTCTTGGGTGTCACTACAGAACTGAATGTCCCTGCATCTTCTTATTTGAGTTGACAGGGTCATGTTTAGTGGGCAGTGTGGGTACAATGACTTTGTATTTGAGCCATCATTGTTCCTTACTGTGGGCTACAGTGCCACATGGTAAATTTCAAGGAGAAACATAATTCTGAGTAGCAAGAGGAAAAGTTCTCAGAAACCTTAAACTAACTTTTATAAATGCAAACTTTGTGGAGAAAAGAGGGGCACAGAGCATAACAGAATGAACAGAAAGAACTTGTAAAACAGACTATATAAGTGCTCTTTCTACTTTGAAAAAAAAAATCAGACCACTTAAACATGAGTGCTGTGGCTCAGGCTGTTCCTGATACTCTTTGGAAAAATCTGTGTCTCACTTGAAACCCCTGGACCAGAGTAGTACACACTGGAATAATAGCTTCTTCACCCCCAGTTTCTCCCCCTCACACTGTCTCAAGGCCATAAGCCAGAGACAAGAGCATGTTTTGTCCATATTGTACTTCCCACAATACCAGCTCTCTGACTTTCAGAAATCAGTAGGCAAAGAATTCAGAAAGCAGGTGTTACTGGACCTGCCAGCTGAGACGAAAGCATTTGCAGAATCGTAGCTTTCCACAGGAATGGGGGCTATATTATTTCTCTCCACATTGTTCCTGTGCTATCCGCTTGCTTCTCAGAGTTCCTGGAGAAATAGGGCCAAATTTTGAAGAATGAATATCTAGGGAAAATTTGGAAGACCTTAGAAAAACCCAGGAGAGTTAACAAATGTTGAGATTTCACTTATTTCTCCTGCTTTGTTCCCCAGTCTACAGCATAGGATGTTAGCCACCATGAATTCCTTTGGGCTGTTTGCCTTTTAAATTACTGCACAGTGTGCCTTTGGAGGTGTAAAAGAAAGATTGGGGTCAATACTGAGTTTAGAACCTGTTGTCAGAAAGTCATACATATTTTACTCAGCCAAGCTTATCTCAGTCATAAAGGAATGCCTTAGGGGGGAAAAGAGTATGCAGTTGGGTTTCAGATAATAAAGAAATGTTAAAATGTAATTAAGTTGTAAGGATATCCTTTCCCTAAATAAATTACACACACACACAAACACACACACACACAATATTACCCATTTCAACAAAACTGTCATTTAAATATTATTTACCCCTGTGTAGTTGCATAAAAAAATTGATATGGTAAGCTAAATAATCCAGGATCAAAATGAAAATATTAACTATAAGGTCAGAATTCAATTGAAAAGAGAGATATTTTACTCTCTTTCCTGTTAACATCATAAATAGGGAAATGTATTTGTACGTATGTGTGTGTACCATCCCATAAAAAAGATATCTATTCAAGTTTGTCTGCAGAAAATTTCCTTGAAATAAGTTGAATATCTGTTTATTCAACAAGTAGTTATCAGACATCTGCCAGATGCCAGGCTTTTGTGTTATTAGGATGCAAACATGAATTTGTAAAATAAATAAAGCACACCCAGCTCCTAGTCTTATGGTGCCTGCAGTCTAATAGAAGATACAGGTAAGAAAACACAAACAGGCCAGGTGCAGTGGCTCACACCTGTAATTCCTCTGTTTTGGGAGACCATGGTCAAGAATTTGAGACGAGCTTGGGCAACAGAGCAAGACCCTGTCTCTATAAAAAAATTAGCTGGGTGGGTGGCATGAGCCTGTAGTCCTAGCTACTCCAGAGGCTGAGGTGAGAGAATTGCCTCAGCTCAGAAGTTCAAGATTACAGTGAGCTATGATTGTGCCACTGCACTCCAGTCTGGGAGATAGAGTGAGACCTTGTCCCCAAAAAAAAGAAAAAAGAAAGAAACAGATAAACAAAATAGTGTGAAAAATGCCATTATAGAGGTAAAACAGGATGCTGTAGGAGTACAGGTAAGGATGCAACTTACCAGAAGAGAACTGCGTAAGATATATTTAAGAGTTGAACACAGGATTTGGTGATTCATTGGACATTGCAGAGAGAGAGAGGAGAGAAAAGACACAAGCATAACTACTCAGATTCTGCTTGGGCACTGGGAAAGTAGTGATGTCATTCACCATGATTGAAAATTCAGGAAGAGGAGGTGGTAGATGCTTGAGAGGTGTGGTGAGGGAGAAGACGGTGAGATATTTCCAAATCTACCTTATTTTTAGGTTCTTGGGAGATGTCCCAATAAACATGTATATTTGGCAGTTGGATACTGAGTCTGAAGCATAAGAGAGGTCTGGCCTGAAAAAATGGATTTGGGAGTGATCAGCTTAGAGATGGTTCCTTGAAGCCTTGGAATTGGATAAGATAGCCAATTAAAAATGAAATGTCTAAGAAAGGTTAGAAAGGATTACTTAAGAAAAGATTTTAATTAACCAATGAATGGCCAGCCCACAAAGGAAAGGGGGGAAGTGACATCAGAAGGTAGGAGAAAATTTGGGACAGCGGGATATACTAGGATCCAAAGTAAATAATGTTTCTTGAAAGAGGAAGTGAACAGAGATGGCAAGTGCTAATGACAAATCAAGTATGTTGGGAATGGAGGAGGCCATTGGATTTAGACATAAGTCATTGATGACCTTTGTCTAAGAGCTATTTGGAAAGGATAGCATTGACGCCAGATTAGAGGGAGTGAAGGAGTAAATGGATCTGAGGAATTAATGACAATTACATAACTCTTAAAAATTGTTTACTCTGGACAGAATGATTAAGATAACTATAAGAAAACTTTGAGTTAGTAAGATTTGGGGGGTGTTTATTTGGGGTTTCTTTGCTTATGTTTTAATATGAGACATGAGAGCTTCTTTAAAAACTAATGGGAAGGGAGATAATTGGAGTGTACAGAGACCCTGAGTGGTACAAAGAGGCAGGATTCAGGACACAGGTAAAGGAATTAGTGTTCAAAAGCAGTAAAACCTATGTGCATGTTTATGGTAGTACATGTATAGGCTGTAAGGCTGGAGGCTAAGGAAGTACTCTGTGGTTTCTATTCTCTGTGAAGAGTAGGTGAGTGTGCGTGCATGTGTGTGTGTGTGTGTGTGTGGTGTGGTGTGTTGTACATATATTCCTTTTTTTTTTTTTTTGAGACAGGGTCTCACTCTGTCACCCAGGCTGGAGTGCAGGGGCACAATCTCAGCTCACTGCAACCTTCCTCTCCCTGGCTTAAGTGATCCTCCTACCTCAGCCTCCTGAGTGGCTAGGAGCATATCAAGTGTACACAACCACGCCTGGCTAATTTTTTAAATGTTTTTTGTAGAGATGGGGTTTTGCCATGTTGCCCAGATGGTTTCGAACTCCTGAGCTCAAGCGATCTGCCTGCTGTGGCCTCACAAAGTGCTGGAATTACAGCCATGAGCCACTGCGCCTGGCCTATTGCATACATACTCTAAAATAAAACTGTTAATAGATGCAGAGGGAAAAGGGAGATAATTTTAAGGAATCTATATCATATCAGTCATTTTCTCAGAATGTAATACAGTAAAAATTGGAAATTGACAATGAAAAGTTTCCATAAAAATTTTGATATTTGGGCATTAAAAATACCCTTTTAAATAATATACATATTTAAGAGGAAATTATAAAATCTTTAGAATTAAAGGTCAAAAGAAGCACTACATAACATTTTAAAAGTTTTAAAAATTAAATAGAAAATTAAAATGATTAAATAAAGATTTAACAAAACCTAATGCAGGTTCTATCAAAAGACTATTAAAATAGACAAACCTGTGTCCAGATTGATGAACGGAGAAAAGAATGTGAGTAAATAATATTGAGATAAAAAAAGAGATATAATTTAGAAATATTTTTAAAGACAAAAACATACTTTGAACATATTTGTGACAATACATTTGAAAACCTATATGAAATGAATAATTTATTGTATGTTCTAAAATAACTAAAAGCATATCAATGGATTGTTTGTAACACAAAGAAAGGTTAAATGCTTGAGGTGATGTTTGCCGCATTTACCCTCCTGTGATTATTATGCATTGTATGCCTGTATCAGATAGCTGATGTTTTCCATAAATATTACACCTTTTATGTACCCAAAGAAATGAAAAATAAAAAGAATTTTTAAAGGAAAAATATAATGAAAATACACTAAAAATATATAGAAAATTTAACTAGGCCAATAGCCATTAAGGAAATCAAATCAGCTGCCTAAAATCCCACCTTCAAAATATAACCAGGCCCAAAAGAATTTAATGTCACATTTCACCAGTTTTTAAGGAACAGAAAATTCCAAATGTTAGCATAAAAAATCCAGGTGGAAAACTAACCCAGCTATTTTACTGGACAAATATAACTTTGATACCAAAACTGAACAAAGACAGAATAAGACACTTATAGGCCAGTATCAATAATCTTATCTAAAATATCAGCAACTCAAATCCAGCTGTGTATTTCTTTAATATCATGAGCAAGTAGAGTTTATAGAGTTTATTCCAAAAATGAAATGATGGTTTAACACTGGAAAATATGAATAGATTTACATACAGGAATATTATGACCCTGTCAATTAATACAGGAAAAGTAGTCAATCAAATTCTATATTGTTCATTTAAAAAAAAAAAACTCTTAGTAAACCAGAAATAGAAGAAAGCTTTCTTAGCCTTCCAGAAAGTATCTATCATAAAACCGCAATAAACATCATACATAAAAATTAAAATTGGAAATGCTCATAGTAGATTCAAGAAAAGATAAGGAGTGGCAATTATTGGCACTACTGTTCAACATTATTCTGGAAATAGAATTAAACTAGATAGATGTATAAAGGTAGAAAAGGATTTGCAGATAGGTAATATAACTACCTTCAAAGAATATCAAGAGAAACAAAAGAGAAAATAATTATCTTTAATTAGAGTTTAATAAACATACATAAAAATCAATAGCATTGTTATTTGTTAGCTTTGAGTGATTAGAAAATGTATTAGAACAAAAAAGAACCCAATCATTAACAAAAACAGTAACAAAACAGTAGCAAAAACTTCATCATCTCAAAAAAGACACTTAACAAAATGTGCAGTAAATATATAGAGAAATTTATAAAAGTGAATTGAAGAGCATAAAATTAGGCCCAAATAAAATTGTTGATACATGGAAATATTAAGATATTGCTTCTCCTTACATTGATTATAGAAGTCAATGCAGTATCAATCGAATTTACAGCAGGATTTTTCATGAAAACTGTAGAACAGATTTTAATTTAGCATGGAAAATTAAAGAGCCAACATATCTCACCCATACTGAAAAGGAAATAATAATAGAAGAATTCTGTTGTACTGTATATGGAAAACGTATGATGTGATATAATAGTATTGGAAAACGGAGGAATCTAGCAGAGGAATGATGCATTTGAGGAAATCTGTTATGTGGTCAAGATAACATTACATATCAGTGAAGAAACAGCAGACTAATCTATAAATAACATCGGGAAAATTTTCATGTCAAAAAAAGTAACATTGTTTCTCTACCACTCCTCAAACACTAAAATGTATTCAAGATGGATTAACGCCTAAAGGTGAAAGCAAACCTTTATAAATATTGTAAGATCATTTTAGAAAAGAAAATATTGGGTTGGGCACAGTAGCTCACACCAGTAATCCCAATACTTTGAGAGGCCAAGGCAGGGGGATTGCTTGAGCCCAGGAGTTCGAGACCAGCCTGGGTAATATGGTGAAACCCCTTCTCTACAAAAAATACCAAAATTAGCCAGGTGTGGTGGTGCATGCCTGTAGTGCCAGCCACTCGGGAGGCTGAGGCAGGAGGAACTCATGGGCACAGGAGGTTGAAGCTGCATGCACTCCAGCCTGGGTGACAGAGTGGACACCTGTCTCAAAAAAGAAGAGAAGAGGAGGGGAAGGAAGGGGGTGGGAGGGGAGGGGAGGCAAGGGGATGGGAGGGGAGGGGAGGGAAACGGAGAGGAAGGGAGGGGAAAGGAGAGGAGGGGAGGGGAGGAAAACGCATGGCAGGGCATGTATTGGAAAGTATTTCTTAATAACTTCAGGATAGAGAAGGACTTCTTACATAAAACGATAATTTGCAGAAAACTATTAAATAAGAAAAATAAATTGGCTGTAAATCTCTGTGTGATTAAAGAAACTGAAGATGTTTCCAACTTTTTGCACACTATAGATTTACACTCAAGACAGCAAGAACCCCCTACAAATTAATAAGTGGCAATGAAGTAAAAATATGAAAAGGCAATCATCAAAGAAGAGATCTTAATGACTAATGAGCACCAAAATTCACAATTTCACAGAAATTAAGACAATGCAAATCAAAACCATGATATGCTATTTTTCATTTATCCGACTGTCAAAAATTAAACACTGAATAACTGAATACTTCTAATGCTTTATGGAAACCGTCACACATGTGCACATTAAGAGACATACAGGAGATGCTCAGAGCTATAAAGCTATACAATTGCAAAACACTGCAAATACCCAAACATTGACTAGTTGAGGAGTAGATAAACAGAATGTAGATTATTCATGTAATGGAGCAGTAACAGTTAGAAGGAATAAATAAAATTGAATTATATACATATATATATATGTATATACACACACGATGTAATTTACCTCCAAACATCTGTGTGAGATTTAAATAGAGGAAATGGAGGTTGCACATCTATAGTGGAAGCCATGAAGAAGATTCTCTCAATGCTAAAAGAATTACTAGAGATTTCTTTGCTTCTTCTAATTCCCCTGGTGTAAAACACAGAAGCTCCAGGAAGTTCACTAAAACAAGGTTAAATTCAAGGACTTATTGGAAAATATTTCATATATATTTTTAGTCATTATCTTATCTTGATTGGTGTGTGTGTGTGTGTGTGTGTGTGTATTTGGGGGACTTAAATGAAATAACCTATATATTTTTTTACTTTCTTGCCCAGCTCCTGAGTCAGTCAAATATACAGCAGAGTGACTATTCTACAGCCCTAAAGCAATGCAACAGGGAAAAGAATCGAACTTCTTCTATCATCCCTGGTAAGTTGTGTTGATCCTTAAAAAAAACAACTTTTTTAAAATGATAAGAGCCTTGTAGGAAATTTGGCAATATGTGTATACCTTTGGAGCAAATGGAGCACATTCAGATGTTTTTAATTTTGTCCAATATGTAAGTATTCCAAAGGACTCATAAATCCTTGAAGTCTTATCTAAATATGCAAAATATATAGAAAAATTAGCTTACGGATCAGAGATGCTTCAACTTGAAAAATGCAGCTGTATTTTACATCTGGCATGGGGAAAAGATGGTACAGTGCTGTGAGCATGGGTTGTTTTGTTTTGTTTTACAATGAATGTTCTGTGTTCCAGTGGAAAGATCAAGGGTTGGCATTTCATCCCTCAGTGGAGAAGGCACAGACTACATCAATGCCTCCTATATCATGGTAAGTCAGAGAAGTCACTGAGGAGACTGTCTGCCAGCTTGTGTTACAGGGATCAAAACCAGAATGGGCTGCCAGAAGCAAAGACTACAGGCATGGGCAACATGAGTGGTAAATTTAAGTTAAATCTGTTGACTGCAAGCCCACAGTCCACAGCAACAATTGTAATAACAGCATGCTTTTATGTGTGCTGGGACTGAAGAAACCTCAAGCAAGACCAATTAGTAAATGCAAGAACACAAACTCACCATTCAGGGCTGATGACTAGGTGTAAAAAAACTTACACCTGCTTATCTAAAAGGCTTTATTTCCTTCACTAAGGCAGAACCCCTGAGTAAACTCAGGATTCACTGGCTTCAGCAAAGCCTAACCTCACTGACATCACTACTCCAGGTTTGCAGCATGATTCTTACCCTGCAAACAGGGCTCATTTTAGGACCTGGATTTCTAAAGATACAATGCTTTTCTTCTGCATTTACATCTTTTGTGTGAGGGATGAATGTTTTAGTAGCTGTTGTGTGACCTTCATTAACATTTAAGGTCAATCAGTCACAGAGCTTGGCTTCTGATGAAAAGCTCCTAATTCTTATTCCAAAACCTCTGTTCTATTTATCCAGCAAAGAAAATATGAAGGAATATCTATGCAGGAAACACAGGGATGTGTGGTAGTGGCATCTAAATACATTCACATTTCAAATGAGCCACTGGGTAATAGGAATGGGATCTGAAAGCAGAAGGGGCTAGAAGAGCCAGGACTTCAGTGACAGTATAAATATCACAATTAATCCAAAAGCTCTAGCTTCTAGGTATCTGTAGCAAAATATGCAAGGTGTCTCCCTGGTTCCTCCCTTGTAGAGGCAACCAAGGTGTCTGGACACCAAAGTGGGAAATGTAAACTCTCCTATAGATTTCCACTCTCTGTGGAGTAAGAGACAGTATCCACAAAGCAGTTTGGTAAGTCTACAGCTAGAGGTGTGTTTTTAATGAAACTGTTCGTTTCTCTATCAGCTTAGCTGATAGCTACCATCCTCAGTGACCACCAGAGGCCCAGACGAAAGAGCACCAATATGGGATTCACCTGCATGGGTTCCGTTGAGCAGTCTCACCTGAAGTCTTCAATGACAAAAGCACAGTGTGAAAGTTTAGAGTTTTTAGTATTTATGGACCCTGAGGAGTTCATGGCACTGGAGGCCACATGCATAGAGCTTAGGCAGAGCAAGCAGGGAAAGAGAGAAAAGGACCCATGAATCAGTGCCTTTATCAGGTCCAGGGCATAATCCAAGTAGGTTTTCCACGGGGAGTTTTACTTGATGGGTTTAAAGCAAGCAGGCACAAGTCCCAGGAGGTCACATAATGACTGAGAGGTATTTACTATGGCATATCTGCAAAGTCCATGTAGGTGTGAGGGTCAGCAAGGCCAGCCAAGCAGGCTGTTCCGTAGTGAAATGGTCACTATGGAGCAGTTTTGTAAGTTAGATACCTGGATCGATCACTTTAAGGAACTGGTGGATGGGACGATGTAGAACTGGAAACTGTATCAAGGGTGACTGAATTCTGCTTCTGGCATGACAAAGACTAACTTATATTTAAAAGGAATGCCAAGGCAACATAAAAATCATAAACATTCACTACAAGATGATAGGTAACCTTGGATACTATGTCTGACTTCTTAAGGCAAACTTGGGCACAACGCTTAACTTCTAAAGCCTCAGTTTAATCATTTGTAAAATGGGGATCACAGTTCCTATCTCACAGTACTGCTATGAGGAACAAACAATTTAAGAGAAAAAAAACACATAGTGTCACACCTAACATACAAAGTGCCCAGTAAGCATTGGCTATAATAATCGTATTACTACATATAGACACAATCTGCAATTCAAAAGACTATTTTGACTTAAGGTCCATTGATGTATAAATGTTTATCTGAATGTTTAAAGGCATACGCCAGTGTTGTTTTTGTCTTCTCTTTGGTTTTGTAGGGCTATTACCAGAGCAGTGAATTCATCATTACCCAGCACCCTCTCCTCCATACCATCAAGGATTTCTGGAGGATGATATGGGACCATAATGCCCAACTGGTGGTTATGATTCCTGATGGCCAAAACATGGTAAGTCCCTTAGACCACTTTTGGGACTTTCTTTACAGGGGAATATCAGGTTACAAATAGCAAAAAGTCCAGCATACACACAAGCAAAGTAATTTTGTTTTCAACTAATAAACTAATGTCATTGAAGGCATACTCTTCTACTGTTGGGCTTGGTTTCATTATACAATCTCCTAGGTCAAAGTGATGAATAAAAGTTTTAAATGAAAGTAGATATAAATGAACTTAAATGTATGTGTTTTGTGGCATTGCTTAAGAAAATTAGAATCACAGCCATGAAAGAAATCAGTCTATATGTTTCTATTTACATTTTTAAAATAAAATGTGTTAGAATATTTAGAGATTCCCTGAGTTTAAGGAGGTCCCTAATTTTTTCTTTAAAAAAAGACTTAGTTAGAATTACGTGAGTTCCTAGTATAGGAAGGACGTTTTTAGTATAAGAAAAGCAGCGATATCCCATCCCCCTCTTTATATGTGTTTGGAGAACCCAACGAGCAAAATAAATATTTCATTTAGGCTTTACATGTTTACTTAGCTTTGATATTCAGTTCTTGTCTACAAATTTATTGTGTGACCATTACACATGAGGCTGGAAATTTCTGAGCTCTTAAAATCACTTGAATCTTCTCTACTCAGTTGTCAATTACAGAAGCAATAAGCTTATCATTGTTGTTAAGCTAAGAGCATAAAATAATAAAGCAATAGCTTGGGTTCCTAAGTGTGACATTTTATTCAGCACATCAATCTAGTGGAAGGCACTAGGAAGATTTTAAGAGTAAATATTCAGATTCAAAGAAAAATCGGAGTTGAAATTTCTGTGCCAACCAATTAACTTTATTTCACAGTCTGACTTATTGGGCATTTTATTAAAATCTAGACTCTTCTTTCATTTGCAATTCTCCAGGCAGAAGATGAATTTGTTTACTGGCCAAATAAAGATGAGCCTATAAATTGTGAGAGCTTTAAGGTCACTCTTATGGCTGAAGAGCACAAATGTCTATCTAATGAGGAAAAACTTATAATTCAAGACTTTATCTTAGAAGCCACACAGGTAAGGATATAAGTTAAATGACAAACTTTTTATCTTAAACACATGTTAAACATATTCTGACCTAAGGATCTTTCCTAGAAAGGAAAAGCATGATTCTGATTTTTTCCCAATTGAGACAATTACACAAATAATCAAATTACCTTGTCACTTTCATTTTCAAAATGGTATAGAATCATTAAACAATTAGTCATCACTACATCATTCCTGAATTTTACACACACAGGAAATCAAAGCTCATTTACTCCAGTTTAGTGGTTGACAGAATTTAGGTGAAAAATAAACACAGTAAAAGAATAAATTTATTAATTTTAATTCTCATGTTTTAATGTAAGCCCTTACCTTGTAAGTAAAATGGGAAAAATACTACCCACCTAAACTCTGCTAAGTAAAATGTGAAAAATACTATCTACCTTTACTCTCCTACGTAAAATGGGAAAAATACTACCTACCGAAACTTACTATTCTCTACCGATGTAAAAAGTTGATGAGTGATAGTGATGTAATAAGTTGATAAATGAAGTGCTTTGAAAACATGCAGGACAATAAACTAAGAATATTTTACTAAAGTCAGGCCGGGCGCGGTGGCTCACGCTTGTAATCCCAGCACTTTGGGAGGCCGAGGCAGGCGGATCACGAGGTCAGGAGATCAGGAGATCGAGACCATGGTGAAACCCCGTCTCTACTAAAAATACAAAAAATTAGCCGGGCGTGGTGGCGGGCGCCTGTAGTCCCAGCTGCTCGGAGAGGCTGAGGCAGGAGAATGGCGTGAACCCGGGAGGCGGAGCTTGCAGTGAGCCGAGATCGCGCCACTGCACTCCAGCCTGGGCAACAGAGCGAGACTCCACCTCAAAAAAAAAAAAAAAAAAAAAAGAATATTTTACTAAAGTCTTTGTTATCTATTACACAAGATACTGCTGTTATCTACAAGATAATACATTCTTTTACTAAACTCTTAATTATATGCAAATATCTATTATTGAATTATTTGTCAATAATGATTTATGTAGAGCTATAGTAAAATACTAAAAGATACTAACAATGATGTCTAAGGAATGTGAGATTCAGAGTACCTTCTCAATCTGACAAAGGTTAAATCATGTTCCAAATAATTTGAATGTTTCACTTTTCTCTAGTTCTGAAAACTAGTACATATATGGTATACAAGAAGATTCTCTATTCTCTAGAATATTTAAATGACCAATACATATAAACTTGATAATACAAATAACTAATAATGTAAACAGCATAGCAGTGGAATAGTATCCTATCTCATTAAAACAAAAAACACTTAGGTCTTTATTTGTAAAATGAAGGGCAGGAACTAGAAAGCTCCTAAGGTCCCTGAGAGCTCTTAATATTCCATTGTAATTTCTACCTCTGATTATTCCCTGATCACTTTAGTAGCATCCATTTAGATCTTCCATCTCTCATGCCTTCTTCTCATTATTCCTAGTTAGTAAGAAAGCCTATTACAAGAGTAATAATCATTAGATACCTATTATCTTGTCACACCCATTATCCTGATCACTGATCATGTTTAATATCTTGCTCGGCACTGGGAAATTAGCACTGTTTTTCTCCTAGTATTATACAGAAAATAAACTAGATAATAGAGGTTCCCAATTGATCCCAATTCAGTATGTCTCATCTATGTAAATCAGCTATTATTAATCCAGGAGCCCAACCCAGGGATCAACAGTATTTCTATAACAAAGATCAAAAAAGAAGGAAAGACTAAAGTGGAGAGTTTCATTAATTTCAGACATTTTCAAGCACTTTACCCAAATATCACAACATTTGAGATTAGTAGACAAGTGAAGGTCTATGCTACTGAGCTCAAAAGCTAGGGGCCTTTTATTTATGTATTTGTTGTGAGGACTATTTTTAATAATTTATTAAATATTGAATATATTTAAGATGTTTATATTCGATGTGCAAGGTTTAACAATTATGTTAAATTACTGTTACCCACCATTGACTTTAAGAAATAGAACATGGCCTTGACCATCAAGTCTTTCATGTGCTCCCTATCCCCTTCATCCTCTCCTCACTTCAGAAGTAGCCTCTTCCTGAATTAGTGTTTATTACTCTCTTGACTTATTTTGTCATTTAACTCTTGTCTTTATTTTCCTTCACATGTGTGTTGCTTACTTTTAAATATCTGTGAACTTTATATAAATTATGTGTATTATGCTACTGAGATTTATCCATGTGTTTGGGTGTAGTTCAAATTCATTTACTGCTGCTGCTTAGCACTCCAGATAATACATATCCTTTTTTATATTTTACATGCAAATTATTACTTGTTTGTTGTGTTTTGTCTTAGTTTGGTTTTGCTATTACAAACAGTGCTGATATGAATATTTTTAGTCACATGCAAAATTTCCTCTTGGGGATACCCTGGGAATTCCCCTGCTGTGTTATTGTGTTGGATCATCTTCAACTTTCTTTAACTTTACTAAATGAAGTCAATTGTTTTCCAAAGTCATCCTACCAAGGTATCCTCTCATCAGGAATGTATGAGTGATCTGCAATCACTATATCCTCACTAGTGCTTGTTTTGGGAATGAAATGGCATCTCTTGTTGGTTTTGATTTGCATTGCTCTTGTTGAAAATGAAGTCTTCAACGTAACTTTATATTTTTACATAATTGTTTACATAAATAATATTTTTACATAAAATATGTTTTGTAAATAATATTTTACATAAATATATTTTTATATAAATTAATTGACCATTCAGATTTTATCTTTTGTACTGTGTTCAGGATTTTTGCCCATTTTTCTGTTAGGTTATTTATCACTTACTGATTTATCAGAGGTCTCATATTGTGGATACTAATCCTTCGTCAGCTACATATATTGCAAATACTTTCTCCCAGTTTGGGATTTGACTTTTTTACTTTCTTTGTGATTCTTTTTTTTCTTTGTTTTTTGGTGAAAGAAAAGTTTTGAAGTTTAATCTATGTGAATTTATTAATCTTTTTTATTGCTGGCCTTTAAAAGGAAACCATCATTTAGTATCTTTAAAAAATACTGTTTACCCTGAAATCATGAAGATGCTCTCCTACATTGTTTTCTAAATGTACCACCTGAAATTGACTTTTTGTATTATATTTTGTGAGACAAGGGTTCAGTTTCATTATTTTCCATGTGACACCCATTGTCCCACCATTATTTATGAATTAGCAATATCAGTTCAGTCATTCATATAGTTTATATGATCGTATAGTTTATGTGATTCATATAGTATATATATATATACATGTGCTTGTTCTAGGACATTTATTTTATTCCACTGGTCACTTTGTTCATCCCTCAGCCACACTGGCAGTGTTTTACTTCTTATAGCTTAGAGTAATTCTTGATATCTGATGAGTTAATTTCCTCTATTGTTTTTCTTATTTACCAGTATCTTGGCTATTTTGGCCCTTTGCACTTTTATGTAAAATTTAGGTTCTGCTACTTGTTTTTAAACATAACATTTTTTTTAAAAAGTACACTTTTGGAAGCTGGGGGTGAGAGGTTTAAGGGATTTAATCAAGTCACTGTCTTGTTTGGTCACTTAAGTAAAAATCAGAATTGGGATCCGAGTTGAACCTAGATCTCTACCTCCTTGTTGGCGTTTTCTCCACTGTGACACGCAATCTCCTTTTACTTAAGCCTGAGGATTACTGATATGTGAAGAAAGTGTATGCTATTTTCAAAACAAATTTTAACACCAATGATTTCCTTTTATAAATCTGAATTAAGCAGTGCAAATACATCTTTGGTACATAGTTTCATGGTTTGTAAGCACTGGCATATTTTACCCACAGATAGAGTTTATTTTTAGAATAAAAAAAGAAATTATGTTTTTTGATTCTACTAATAAATCTATGCATGGTAAATGTGGCATCACAACAGTTTCTTCCTTCTACGATGAAGAATGTGCTGCACTGCTGCTCACTCATGCCTGCCATTGAGTTTTATTACCTTACTGTAATTCCTGATTTTCCTCAATGATTCCACTCCTGGTAAACTGCCACTAACATTACTTTGTTTTTTCTTGTTATAGGATGATTATGTACTTGAAGTGAGGCACTTTCAGTGTCCTAAATGGCCAAATCCAGATAGCCCCATTAGTAAAACTTTTGAACTTATAAGTGTTATAAAAGAAGAAGCTGCCAATAGGGATGGGCCCATGATTGTTCATGATGAGTAAGTTCCATGTGTTAGATTGTTTCACACCTGCTCATTCTCTGGGCATATGTATATTTCTGTTGTCTTCAGACAAACCTAATGCTTAGGACCCACTGTGATGATTCAGCCATGGTGGATTATCTGCATCTTATCAATAAAGTTAACACAGAACATTTTTTTGTTTTGTTTTACTTCACTTGAAGTCCCTGTTGAAGACAGAGAATGGGGTCATGATCACAAGTATCTTCTCTTGCATTTGATGCTGAGAACACTTTGTATACTAAGTCAGTGTTTTAGCAGTGAAATTTTACAGGAGCCAACCAGAGAGGCATTTTCAGTCATTGATTTCCTGGCATAGAAGTGAAATTGATACGATTTTTATTTTTCAGGAACAAGAAACTTCATCCAATAAATCTTCCTAGGACTCCATCATAAACAAATAAAAAATGCATATGCTGAACTTATGTTATAAATATATAAAATACAGTTTGTTATATATGTATTTATGCATTCATATTATATGTATATTATACATGTCTTTATATGACACTCTCAGGTTTTTTTTTATTATTGCCAACTCCTTTCATAGTATAGAAATAATAAACCATAAGCAAATACTAAACTTCTGTAAAGTATTCCACTATTAATATCATGAGCACTTGGCAATATTTCAGATTAAGTCATAGTTCTTTGTGCAAAAAGTGAAGAGAGACAATTCATTAAAAGTTTCAGTGTTTTCACTGCAAAGTTGTCAAGGCTATATGCTTTGTGAGTTCTAAATGTGAGTGGTGCATCTCAATGGAGTCTTTGTTCCTTTTCTTTTTTTTACAAGGCACGGAGGAGTGACGGCAGGAACTTTCTGTGCTCTGACAACCCTTATGCACCAACTAGAAAAAGAAAACTCTGTGGATGTTTACCAGGTAGCCAAGATGATCAATCTGATGAGGCCAGGAGTCTTTGCTGACATTGTAAGTAACAAGGCAGCGAACCAAATTTTTCACTGATAGAGTGCTACTAACTTCCTAGAGGCTGCCGAAATCATGTATCAAGAAAGATCTTATTAACTGATAACATTAGTATGTAGTTTTCAAGCTGAATTGCAAGTCCACAATCCATAGAACAATAGACATTTAAAATTTATACTTCAGAAAATTTATGGATAAGAACTTTTAAATCTCATGTTTGCCTTTGTGCACAATAGTAAACAATGCAAATAAGCTTAGGTGAATGTAGAAGTCATAGGCTCATCTTCAGCAATTTGGTCTGTTTAAGGGCCTTGTAAAGGGACCTTCTTCAAAGCTCCAGCCCAGACCAGCTGGCAGGAGGTCAAGATTATCTTCACGCACATGCACTGCAGAGGAGCCCCTATTAAGTCTCATTCAGGGCCCCTGAGTTGTATCAAGCTTGTGCTGCATGAAACTCCCTTCTGGAGATGCACAGTTCGCAAATGCATTTAATTATGCACTGCTTCACATGTAGGCCTAATGGTTTTCCGCTATGATGCTGCTCACTGGTTCAGGTTCTCTGTAGCTGCCTCTCCCCAAACTGTCTGAGATGGCACTTGTAAGAGAAAAACTGTTTCATTCTTCTATGTGCCACTACTCTGAGACCACAGCAGAGCAGGTGCTTACCTTTGCTCATAGCAGGGCATAGGACCAGTGGGGCTCATAGAATGTGAAATTCTTCTTATTGATGAACAGTGAAGGATTGCCTTCTACATGGGTCCCTGGGCTAACAGTACAGTCATTCCTGAGATCTTTCCATAAACAGGCAGACTCAGTGGATTTTCTAACAAGTAGAGAAAGAAGAAGAAACTTGTTTCTGAGTGAGTTACAGGGGCCCAGTGCCAAACGGTTTCCCCCACAAGTTAACAGAACCCTGTCTCATCACCTTCTGATTTCAAGAATTAAGTACTTGTTGGCAAATGTATGTAGGTAAATTTTCTAGGTCAGTGAATAGTCTGCCAATTGCAACATTAATTTAATCAGAAGAGACATCAGTATAGGTTATGCACATCTGCTGAGTATAACAGTGCCCTTAACACATTGTCCTTTCATGAACAGTGCTGAAATGTGTCTAAAAATATTTCTTCTTTTTACAAATATATGTCTTCACCGAGCTTAAAAACCTCCCATCTTCTGTTCTCTAGGAGCAGTATCAGTTTCTCTACAAAGTGATCCTCAGCCTCATAAGCACAAGGCAGGAAGAGAATCCATCCACCTCTCTGGACAGTAATGGTGCAGCATTGCCTGATGGAAATATAGCTGAGAGCTTAGAGTCTTTAGTTTAACACAGAAAGGGGTGGGGGAACTCACATCTGAGCATTGTTTTCCTCTTCCTAAAATTAGGCAGGAAAATCAGTCTAGTTCTGTTATCTGTTGATTTCCCATCACCTGACAGTAACTTTCATGACATAGGATTCTGCTGCCAAATTTATATCATTAACAATGTGTGCCTTTTGCAAGACTTGTAATTTACTTATTATGTTTGAACTAAAATGATTGAATTTTACAGTATTTCTAAGAATGGAATTGTGGTATTTTTTTCTGTATTGATTTTAACAGAAAATTTCAATTTATAGAGACTAGGAATTCCAAACTACAGAAAATGTTTGTTTTTAGTGTCAAATTTTTAGCTGTATTTGTAGCAATTATCAAGTTTGCTAGAAATATAACTTTTAATACAGTAGACTGTAAATAAAACACTCCTCCCTATGATATTCAACATTTTACAGCTGCAGCATTCACCTAAAGTAGAAATAATCTGTTACTTATTGTAAATACTGCCCTAGTGTCTCCATGGACCAAATTTATATTTATAATTGTAGATTTTTATATTTTACTACTGAGTCAAGTTTTCTAGTTCTGTGTAATTGTTTAGCTTAATGACGTAGTTCGTTATCTGGTCTTACTCTACCAGTTTTCTGACATTGTATTGTGTTACCTAAGTCATTAACTTTGTTTCAGCATGTAATTTTAACTGTTGTGGAAAATAGAAATACCTTTGTTTTGAAAGAAGTTTTTATGAGAATAACACCTTACCAAACATTGTTCAAATGGTTTTTATCCAAGGAACTGCAAAAATAAATATCAATATTGCCATTAATTTGTGTTTGCTTGTGGAGCATTGTGCTGAAGTGTGTGTGGCAGAAAATTGTGGATGTGGGTCCCCCTATGAGGATGGCACAAAAAAATATGGCTAGTAGGATGGGACAGGATTTAGAGTGGTGGGTCCCAAACTGTGCATTGAGGTACACAGGGAAGTCACAAAACTTTCCATTTGTGAGGAAAACACAGCAACATGTGCAGACACTGCACAAACTTTTACTATTAAATTATTTGAACTTTACTACTTAATGAACAGAACAATTATGTATTTCTTTTTGCTTAGGGAGTGCTATGATCTGAATGTTTATGTTTCCTGACAATTTATCCCCTCACCCTCAAGGTGATAATATTAGGAAGTAAGACCTTTGGGAGGTGATTAGGTCATGAGGGCAGAGCTCTCATAAATAGATTAGTGTCCTTATAAAAGAAGCCTGAGCAAGACCCCTCACCCCTTTCGCTGTGTGAGATTACGATGAGAAGACAGCTGTCTATAAGAAAGCAAGCCCTCACCAGATATCGAATCTATGGGACCTTGATCTTGGAACTTCCCAGCCTCCAGAAGTGTGAGAAATAAATCTATGTTTGTTTATAAGCCACCACGTTTATGATATTTTGTTACAGCAGTCTGAATGGACCAAGACACAGAATTATGAAAATGTTACTGATGAATTAAGAGCATCATGTACCAAGAAATGTTGGGAACTTCCGGTTTAGAAACTAGCTGGGGGTTAGAAGTAGGCCGATTTGCTAGTCAGAGACTCCAGTATAAGCAAAGGTCAAGGAGGGGATTGGAAAAGGCATAGACAGACAAGCATTAGGAGGTAAAAAAAATTCCAGAATGGAAAAAGAGAAGAGGTCCCATGTTGAGGCAAATCATCAAGATCCAAGAGCCATGTGGAACTGAAATGCAGGAAAATGGAATCATCAGTATCAGGCAGACTTTGATGCTTGCAGCGGTCCCCTGCCTCGGCCAGGAGTGTTTTATAATACTACCTACAAAGGAGCTCACTGATCCCTAAGAATGCTCAGCTCAGGGCCCAGAACAGGAAGCCAGAGAAGTTTTTTTTAAACCAGTGGCTCTCAAAATATGATTCCCAGATTTGTAGCATCGACAAAATCAGGGAATTTGTTAGAAATGGAAATCTCAGATTCCCATCTGTCAGAAACTCTGGGGGCTAGGGCCCAACAATCTAATGCATGCTAAAGTTTCAGAACCATTGCTCTATAGCAACAACACTTCAGGGAGCCTCCAGTTACCTCAAGCAATATCAAGAAATTGTCACCATGTCTTTAAAATCGAGCTAAAATTATTTAGCTTTCCTTTTTGTGGGAGCTTTTCTTTTAAAGCAATAGTCATGGGAGATATGAAATAGAAATAGGCACGCACAAAAAGTCTCATAAATAGTGTGACAAATCCCCAAATGGTGACAAGCACCACTCTACAAGGTACAAAAAGAATTAATGTACTTCTTATTTCTCCTCCCAGGGAGGAAGGACACAAGGTTAATTTTGAATTCCTTTGTTGCTTTTCTAACCTTATCTCCTTGACCTCTTGTTTTACAGTTTTGTTTTATCACCACCCACAATGTCTAACCATGAGCTGATCTGAATCAGTAATACATGTCACCTCAATTATTTTGTCTATTTTTCCCTTAGCCTTTGTCCCAGGAACAAGCAGCCTTTGAGGAGATACAGAATTTTTTACCCTTTAAGGTCATTTATGTAGTAATGTGACTTACAGAGTCTTGTCCAACAGAAAATAATTATGCAGTAACATGTATATCATATCAATTATGCATTCTTACATAAATGTTAATAAATATATTCTGAAACAGATTAAAAAGAAAATTCCTGTCAGATACAGCAACATTTTCTCTTCCTTGATCCTTGACTCTGAGGCAATAATCAGTTATGAGACAAATGAAAATAAATGAAGCCAGGTAAGTCAGTTAGGTAAGTATCACTCGATTTTTCCATCCAACACCAAAATTTCATTCCTTGTGTTTAACACATTCACAGCTTTTTTCCATACATTGTTTTATTTTTATAGTTGCGGTCTATTGTGAATACGTTTTTATGCTTCTTTTTATAGTGATACAGGCATTTTTTATTACACATAATATATAAGCCTGCCTTTGCCAAGGCTATATAATATTTCATTCAGTATAGTAGTTTCAAAGAAGGGGACATTTGACACTGTCTGGCAATGTCTGGAGATACTTTTGATGATTACAACTGGCCAGAGGGTGAGGGGTGCTACTGGCAACTACAGGGTAGAAGCCAGAGATGCCACCAAACATTCAGCAATGCATAGGACAGTCCTCATGACAAAGAATCACCCAGAACACAATGTCAATAGTGCCAAGACAGAGAAACCCTGTTCTTACACTATGGCTCTTGTAATTATTTTCCTAATATTGGTTTTTGTTTGTTTGTTTGTTTGTTTGAGACAGAGTGTCACTGTGTTGCCAGGCTGGAGTGCAGTTGCGCAATCTCGGCTCACTGCA
This sequence comes from Symphalangus syndactylus, assembly GCF_028878055.3. Lineage (NCBI taxonomy): Eukaryota > Metazoa > Chordata > Mammalia > Primates > Hylobatidae > Symphalangus > Symphalangus syndactylus. The sequence continues at coordinate 112,016,906 of NC_072428.2, forward strand.
ACCTCCGCCTCCCGGGTTCATGCCATTCTCCTGCCTCAGCCTCCCAAGTAGCTGGACTACAGGCGCCGGCCACCACGCCTAGCTAATTTTTGTATTTTTAGTACAGACGGGGTTTCACCGTGTTGGCCAGGATGGTCTTGATCTCTTGACCTCGTGATTCGCCTGCCTCAACCTCCCAAAGTGCTGGGATTGCAGGCATGAGCCACTGCGCCCGGCCCCTAATATTGGCTCTTTAGGCTCTTTCGAACCCTTCCTATTACAATACAATGATAAACATTTATTTGTGCAGAAAAGCTTTTCACCAGGTTTAGGATTATTCCTCAGGACCAATTGTTGTGTTATTTGGGGGAGCAGATAGTATGAACATTTTTACCTTACTACTCTTTCACTTTCCAAGAGTTAGGCTGTTGAGACCTCCATTGGCAGGGTATCAGAGTTCTATTGTTCCACTCATGGGTTCAGGTCTCTGCTCAAATATCATCTCCTCAGAGAAGCGTCCTCTGATCCGCCTGTCTGAAGTGGCATTCTCTCCTCTCAAGAAGGAGATTCAAAATATTTAGCAGTAACCATCAGAAGAGCCTGAGTCATGCACACCAGCAGAATGTCAGCCTGTCTCTCCGCCACTCCCACCAGGCCCTCTTTGTCTCTTTATCATGCTTTATTTTTATCCATAACACTTCTTGTTTTCTGACATTACATTTGTTTGTTATTTTTCCCTTTCATTCGTATATAAGCTCCATGAGAAGAAGAGTCTTGATTCTTTTGTTAACCTCATATCCCCATAGGTAGAACGGTGCCTGGCACACTAACAGCAGTCACAGTATTTTAGGTGAATGAAAAAAAATGCATTGATTTTTACTGAAAATGAAAATACTCTCTTTAATAGTCCTTTCCATGTAAACCTGACGCTGTATAGGCAATGCTACTTAACATAATAAATTTACTAGTTTTGGCAAAATATCTGTTCTTTTTTTCTTTGGTAACACCTTTGTAACTTACTCCAGTTGAAAAAGGAAGTTCTAATGCATCTCCAGTTTTAAATCATGGAGAGCAGTTTTGAAACCTCAAAAGTAGTCTTAATCAGGAGCACAATCCATCTCTTTAGCTACCTCCATGAGGACTACAGAGGCCATCATAGTTCCAATATGATACTGCTTGAGATACTATGACAGCAGCTTCTTCATATAAAATCAGTGCAAACATTTAACAGATGCATGTTCTGCTCAAATGATACAGTGAAAATCTTACTGAATTTTAATATTTCTTATCTGAAAGCCTCAAATCTCTTAGTACCTATTATGACAGGCTATTTCTCTAATACACAAAACTTGGAAACTATGATCTCTTTACTAGCAGATAAATTTTAAAATGTGATATTAGAATTGAATTCTGCTTACAAATAGCTCATCAGAAATATTAAGCATTTATTGAATTGAATTGAATTCTTTAGGGAAAATGGAAAATCTGCACATTTGTCAAGATAAACAAAACATGCTTTTTAATATTATAAACCATGATTGATTTGCTAATTACAACATATTCTGGTACATTAGAGATCTCTTCCTCATTAGTATGATATGGGTGTGTTAGGGTGGCATTAAATGTTAAGACATATAAATGTAAGACACTGCACCAGTTTTAAGAATCTAAACATCCTTGACATTAAATTGTAGTTACCAAGGTTTTTTTTTTTTTTTTTTTTTTTTTTTTTTTTTTTAAGAAAAGCGTTTTTAAAAAAATAAGATTTGGAAGTGGGAGTAAGAAAAACTGTAGGTGTTAAATTGAAACTTCTTGTTACATACAAAAAATTATCATCAGTCCATCAGCTGTGACACATTCTAAGCAGGCCACAAGAAGCACAGACTGACCTTAGAGAACTGCTCCAAATATGCTAATTTGAAATATTTTACTTTTGCATGAGCTATTCCCAGTATCTCTCAGATTTCTATTATCTTGCTTCAATCTTAGGAGAGTTGCTTTAGTTCTGAATTATCCATACAAAGAAATGAACTGGTGAAAGTAATTGTTATCCTCATTGCTAAATTATTTAACAAAGCCTTGTAGTGAAAACTATCAGCATTAAAGTTCTTTATGAAAAATATTAAAATAGCAAAGTCTGTTATAGCACCTTTACTTCAAGGAAGTAACTTAAGAGACTTAGGAAGTTAAAACTGTATGTTTCCTGGGCTTTTTAGAGAATGTTAAATGAAAAAAGTTCCACATTTTATCTACATGGCATTCTAGTTTTATGTCCAAGGGGATACTTTAAAAGATTCAATAAAGCACCTAGAGAAGAAAATGAACTGTTAAGAAAATTATTAAGGCCGTTGAGGAAATATTGACAAGGCCAGTGAGAAAGACCGACAATTAGGGTAATCGCTGTGTATTCACAGCCACTCACCCTCTAGGGAACCTTTCTGCAGCAAATAATATTTTCCAAAAACAGCCAGACAGTATCTTCTGTCCTGTACGTGACTCTTTGAAACTCATCCCATTGAGAAGCAGGGTCTATGGTCCCTCCTCTTGGATCTATGGTGAAAGTGATGCTATGTGACTTCCAAGCCCAAGTCATAAAAGAATCAGCTTCTGCCTGATTCTCTTGGAATGTTCGCTCCTGGAGCAGCCCCACCACGCTGTGTCAAAGTTGCATAGCCATGGAAAGACCTACATCAAAGAAACCAAGGCCCCGGCCCATGGCTCCAGATGAGCTTCCAGGCAGAACCATTTTGTCAGCTATGTACGCAAGCTGTCATGAAATGGATTCTCCAACTTTGTATCAACACATCTCACGTGACACTACATGGACCAGAGACCAGCTGTTTGCACTGAGCTGTGCCCAAATTATAGGTTGATGAGCAAAATAAGTGACTACTGTTTTAAGACACTACATTTTGGGGTAGTGTGTTACACAGCAATAGTAACTACAACACTTCCTACACTTCAAAGCCTAAAATGCTAGCAACTGTATTTCCCAGACTGCTTCACAGCTAGGGTCCTGGATGAAGTATGTTCCACCACATACAGGAGTCACAGGTCTGGAAGCACAATGTTATTTTACCATGCATTATAATGTAATATTAAATGATTTATCATATATTTACTCATGCTTTCTGACTTGCTGGCTACCCTGTAAATGCCCTTACACAGATTTAGAAGACAGAAATTCACAGAAGCCCTCTTCTTGCCCTCTTGGACCCTGCTGGTAAGAAGATTATAAAGATATAATTTTTCTGCTACAGGGTTCTAGTACCTAATTTTGGAAACATGGCAGCAAGGGCAGTAGCTTCTGATTCTAGCTTCCCAATCCTGGGACCCTAGCTATGTGTATACACTCTTGATCTTCGTGCCTTGTATGAATTTTTCTTTAAAATACCTAGAGTGGTTTCTGCTCTCCCTGCTCCAAATTCAGCAAACTGGAAAAGAATAGTCTAAATGATGCTATGACCATCCAATAATTTTTTTCAAGTATCTTTTCTTCTGACACTGCAGTAGCCTCAGAATATATATTTTTCTGGCCCTTTCCCCTTTCCCTGATTCATTCTCAACACTCAGTCTAATAAATCTTTCAGAAGCACAAAGCTGGTCCTATCAGCCCCCTGTATTGTCAACCATGCAGTGATCTAAACCTATGGTTACACAATGATGTTGATAGTCAGGGCTGGCTCAAACTCATACTGATGCTCTTTACCCACCCTCAAGTTTTGGGGAAATTTTCACATGAACTCCAAGAAGGAAGGAATGATAGAGAAGAATGTGTCTCTTTAGCATTACTATCCAATGTTCAAACATAACCTAAAGCTGCATTACATACAAGCCAAGCCTGTAACAACTTTCCTTTATCTCCACCTCCACCTTCAACACATCTTCGTACCATGGCTTTTAAAGGTGTCAATACTATTCTGCAATATTTGTATATGCCAGAATTAAATAATTATACCATATATATGGCATAATTGTTTTTATATATAATTGTAATTATATATAGTTATACATACAATTGACATCTCTGTTCAGAAATTATATATAATTATATATATATAAAACAAGCAATTATGCTATATATGGTATAATTAACTATATATGGTATAATTATATACAATTAAAATTGTATATATAACAAATTTATACAGTATTACATATTTATGTATATATAATTTCTGCTATGTGCTAGGCACCATGATAGGTATTGAGGATACTTAGGAGTCTAGTGGAATCTTAGTCTGGATTGCTATAGAAGCAGAACCTGTGACAAGAGTTTAATGCCTGTCAGGAGGAAAATGAGTCAGGGAAGGAAAGACAGTTGATAATGGATGTAGTATCAGTCAAGTTCCTCAAGTGGATAACTGGAATATAATCCCAGTGTAGAATTCTGGGAGCCAGTAGAAGACATCCACATCCAAATTATCCCATCCAAAAAAGTAACGAGCTAGCCTATTGATATATCAGCTCCCATGGGTCATTGGTTGGCTGAAGAGAATGGAAGTGAGGAGGGTCCCAATTCCTGGCATTTCTGGGCTGCTGTGATTATGAGCAAAGAGAGCTTTCACTGTCAAAGAAAGCCTTCAGGCAAAGAGAGGCTGACTGTTGGAAGTCCAAAAGTGTGCAGTGTGATGGTAAGGCCAAGATGTGAGTGCAACTGTGTGCTAGAAATAGTTTTGTCTATATAGTGTATGACTCAGCGAGGATTGATTGATTGATTGATTGATTGACCTTGGAGAGGGAAATCAAAGACTGCTTTTATTGATGCACAAATAGACCCACCCACGATTTGAAAGGGATGATAATATTAACATAATCATCATCATCAAAGCAAATTAAAATGCAAAGGTATCTGAAATGGCTTTACAGTTATATGATGCTTTAATAAATTAAGGAAACTGATTGCTCTGAGTGGCTTCTTTCAGTGGGGATTTATTGTTTTTCACCGTCACCTACCAGATATCAGCAACACCCTGCCCTGAGTCTGTAATAATGAAAAATCTTCCACATATTTTCAAAAGTCTACAGTCAATGAAATCACAGAGTAATTTGTGTTATGAAAAAAATAGTATAAGGCCCTTTAGAAATACCTAACTCACACTTGCGAATCCTCAAGAAAGTAACTTCTAAGCTACAACCTAAAAAGAGGACTAGGAGTTAACCAAGTAAAAGGTTAGGGGGAGATGAATATCTAGGGTAAAAAAAAACACAACCAGAAAAGGCTCAAAAACAAGAAAGGGCAAGCCTATTCAAGGAGGTGGAGGAAGTTCAGGAATTGGATAATATTTTCTAAGGAGGTGGGTGATGATGAGATGAGACTATAAAGATATACAGGGGAACATTTATGCTGAGCCCTGGAGGCTATAATAGGTCTGAACTTTATCCTGGGAGGAATGGGGAGACAGCTGAGAGTAAGAACCTGACCATATTTGCAGTTTTGAAAGATTAATGCGTCTACTGTGAGGAGAATGGTTATTAGGGGAGTAATTCTGGAGAAAGGGAGGCCAGGTGAAAGACTGTCACAACGATCCAGGTAAAATATAATAGCAGCCTGACGAAGACAAGTTGTATGTGGGTAGAAAGACTTGGAGCCAATACGTTTAATAGAGAAGAGAAAGTCCTGATTTGGTGAATGTGGAAGTGAGAGAAAAGAGAGCATCAAGGATTATATAGAGAGCAACTAGGGTGATAGTGGTTGCCAGTTCCTGAAATGAGTAATCACGTGAAGGATTCATTTAGCAGACCTAGCTTGGCCCCATTGAGAAACACTGATTTACAGTATAAAATTTTAAATTTACATTGAGTTTAAGAAGTCTTGGAAATATCTGAACAAGGATGTCAAGTAGATAGTAGTACAGATAATCTGAAGCTCAGGTGAGAAAATTGGGATTGATTTAAGACATAGATGGCATTCAATGCCATGGGTAGGATACATGCACCCAGAAAGAACACAGAGAGAGAGAGTGAGAAAAAAAAAAAAAAAAGCCAGGGAAGAAATCCGAAAAACATTAATAATTACCATACGGACAGATAAATAAGAGGATGCAAAGCATCATCATCTTTATTAAGCATCTTACATGATGGACCATTTGCACAATTTTCACCAGATTCATAGTCGAGAACTAAATAGAACCACTGTGCCAGCCAAATATTTTGTAACATTGCAAAAGTATTAACAATCCACGCCCCTGGGAGTTGCTATTCTCTCATCTTTTCTGTTGGTCTTCCCCAGGTTTTACAGCACCTATTTCAGTTTCTTTCCCAGCTCCCATTTGACTTCTACCTCCTATTAATTATTTCTCTCAAGGAGAATAAATCTTTTATCAATAGTTTGCTATTAAGGCAAGCACGATTTTTTTCTTTGTCAAGGTTATGAGGTTTCTATGGGGGTTTGTTTTACCCTGTGCCAGCTTCACTGTGAATCAGGCTCAGATTATTGGAGCCAAGGGTCTGGTTAGTTGTGCCTGGCAACAGCCCAGAATCATCTCCAATATAACAAAGAGGAGCGCAATATCAATTCAGCTTCATGAGCTCTCAGGCTGGGAGTGGGATTCCCAGGGTTTATGAATTTGTTAGCTGGTGATGTAGCACACATTGTCAATTAACATGAAACTAGAAGGTGCTAGAAACCTTCGATTTTACTACACTGACAACTTAAACTGGGAGGATGAAACCTCTTAATCTAAGAAGTTAGGACTGTGTTTTGTAATTCTTGCTAATTAATGAAAATTAAGAATGGGTATTAGGACTAAAACAAGATTGGAAAAAGGAAGTTATTAGATTAATTGTCAGTAACTAACAAGTATCACTCCAGAACAGCCAGCTTTTCTCACTGGATTCCTTCCAATGGAATTCAGATCTGGCAGATGTAGTTCCACTGCAAACAATCAGCAAATGCAAGCCACTAACACTATACAAAACATAAAGATAAGATTAACTACTTTGCACAGATGTGTAAATTATGCATTGCATCTAAGGGAGAACTAATCATATCGTAGATGTTAAAGATGTCTGTATTCACTATGGCAATCTTCCATTAGAGGGTAGTAAAGTGTTTGACTCTAATGAATTGTATATTTAGGAACAATTTTTTGACAAGTAGAAGTGTCTTGAGAAGGAATGCCTTGTTCTAATTTTCAAAAAGACACCATATGGGCTAGTGGTGGCCCTAAGTCATCCATCCTAGAAGACGTTTTAAAAATCAGGGTGCTCCCAAATTGTTTCAAGTATTTTGAGTGTCTCCAAATGATGATCAAATTTCAATGTTGTCTTATCACCTGAGGCAAGTCATTTAACTTTATGAGGCACATTTTCTCTTCTGTGAAGTCAGAGCCTTGGCCAAATGATTGTTGTGGTCTCTTTCATCTCTTCAACCACTTTATGCAGCAGATAAATCTATGGCTTGTTTAAGCAGTATGGATCTTTGAGGAGTCTTCCAAAGGTATCCAAGAAATTGAAAAAATATATATATCAAAGTTAAGATCGTATTAACTAAACATAAACTCCAGGCAAAAACTGTATTGTAAAAGAGTGAAGAACAACCCACTTGTGTTTTTTAACATCTACTAAGTGGCAAGCATTTCTCTCTCATTATCTCATTAATTTTTATAATCATCCTGGGAGTTACTGTTATCCTCCTTTCATAAAGAAGAGCTAGTATGTTGTAGAGCCATTCACATTGTGTACTATGATCTACTGTCTCATTAATCTAGAACAAGAAAAATGGATAATACAAATATTGGTATTATCTAAAAAAGAACAAAAGAGGAAGATCTGAAAGATGTGAGCATTAAGTCTACCAGAATGGTTAGACCAAGGGTCCACAAACTGGCTCGAGGGTCACATCTGCCTATCACTTGTTCTTGCAAATAAGGTTTTATTGAAACACAGCCATGCCCATTCATTTATGTACTGTTTATGGCTGCTTTCATAATACACAGGCAGAAATAAACAGTTTTGATATCTTTGGTCAGCAAAGCCTAAAATGTTTATATCTGACTTTCACAGAAAAATAATTGTGGACTCCTGGCGAAGCTATATGTTGATATGCCTATAACCATAACCTGCACATTCATTCCCAAATCCTATCACCACCACATTTATTATTCTTATTATTTTATACTTTAAGTTCTAGGGTACATGTGCACAATGTGCAGGTTTGTTTCATATGTATACATGTGCCATGTTGGTGTGCTGCACCCATTAACTCATCATTTACATTAGGTATATCTCCTAATGCTATCCCTCCCCCCTCCCCCCACCCCACGACAGTCCCCGGTGTGTGATGTTCCTCTTCCTGTGTCCAAGTGTTCTCACTGTTCAATTCCCACCTATGAGTGAGAACATGCGCACCACCACCTTTATTATTAAAGGTACTGCAGGAAAATTTGTTATTGAGGGATAATGTAGTGTTTAATTACATATAGCTGTATTCAAGCTTACTGACATTGCCTTTTCTATTACCACATTTAACACTAACATTAAATCAGCTCTTCAAATCAAATCCCCTTTAATTCTCATTGTCATCATAAAGCACAAACCAGTTAACTACACTGAGAGCTCAACTGGATCCCAGTTCTTACACAAAGTGCTAGTTTCTCAGTTCCCAATTAATCTGGGTGCTGTTTTAGATACTGAAATCAATATGACACGAGTTGTATTTCCTAATCAATTGGGTCGAACTGAATGTCATGGTAAGAAAAATTCCACAACAAAATGTTTTTACTTATTAATAGATTATTGATCTCCATATATTATCTGTGACAGGTGGGACCAGGCCTTAATCAATTTCGATTGTTTTCAAATAGCAGGAGATGTTTTCTCAACTGTCATATACCTCACATGTAGTACCTGCTTCTTTCAAGGGCAGAATTAGTTTCACGTACCAGGATATGAGCACAATTTGTGAAGGTTAAACAGGTGCTTACTTTGTATCTCTAAAGGCAAGAGATTTTTCCCCAAGAAGCAAATAAACAAATTGTATTTGTAATTTAATTTTTTATAATAACTTGAGATAAAATCTACATACCACATAGTTCATTCAAAGTATACAATTCAGTGGTTTTTAGTATATTCAGAGTTGTGCCACCATTACCACAATCAACTTTACAACATTTACATCACCCCAAAAAAGAAATCCCATACTAATTAGCAGTCACCCCTTTGTCCTCCCCAACCCCTCAGCCTAAGCAACCACTAATCTGCCTTCTCTCTATATATATTTGCCTGTTCTGGACATTTCATATAAATGAAATCATATAATATGTGGCCTTTCATGTCTGGCATTCTTCACTTGGTATGTTTCCAAGGTTTTTCCACGTTGTGGTGCATATCAGTAATTCATCTCTTTTTTTATTGCTGAATAATATTCCTTGTATAGATATGCCACGTTTTGTTTATTCACTTGTTAGCTGATAGAAATTAGGGCTGTTTCAATTTTGGGCTATTATAAATAATGCTGCAAAGAACATCTGTGCACAAGTTTTTGTGTAGACATTTGTTTTTGTATCTCGTGGGTATCCACCAACAGTGCATGAGGGTTCCAATTTCTCTGCATCCTCACCAACACTTGATATTATCACTTTGATTATATATCTATTCCAGTGAGTGTAAAGTGATATCTCATTGTAGATCTCATTTGCATTTCCCTGATGGCTAATGATGTTGAGAACTTTTTCATGTGCTTATTGGCCTTTTGTGTATCTTCTTTGGAGAACTGTTAATTCAGATCTCTTGTTGATTTTTAAAAATTGAATTATATGCCTTTTAATTATTGTTGTAACAGTTCTTTATATATTCTAAATACAAATTCCTCCCTTAACTAATACATGATTTAAAAAAAAAATTATCTCATTCTGTGGGTTGTATTTTTGCTTTCTTGATATTGTCCTTGGAAACACAAATGGCTTTAATTTTAATTTACCTATTTTCTTCTTTTGTTGCTTGTTTTTAGGGTCATTTATTTAAGAAATCATTGCCTAATTCAAAGTCAGAAAGATTTATGCCATGTTTTCTTCGAAGATACTTATAGTATTAGCTCTTATATTTAGATCTTAGGTCCACTTTGAGTTAATTTTTATATGTGATATGAGGTAGGAGTCCAATTTCATTATTTTGCATGTGGATATCCATGTTTCCAAGCACCATTTAATGAAAAAGACTATTTTGCCCCCATTGAATTGTCTTAGCACCATTTGCAAAAGTCAGTTGACCATAAATGTGATCAATATTTCTGGACCCTCAGTTATATTAGTATTTTACTCTTTCTGATACTGTCAATTTTTTTTTTTTTTTTTTTCGAGTCAGGGTCTAATTCTGTCATCCAGGCTGGATTGCAGTGACCCAGTTATAGCTCATTGCAGCTTCGAACTTTGGGGCTCAAGCCATCCTTACACCTCAGCCTCTGAGTAGCTGAGACCACAGATGTGTGTCATCACATCCAGCTGTTTTTTGTTTGCTTGTTGTTTTTTGTTTGTTGGTTGATTTGTTTGTTTTTGTAGAGATGGGATCTCACTGTTTTCCAGGCTGGTCTCCTGGCTTCTAGCAGTGTTTCTGCCTCAGACTCCCAAAGTGTTGGGATTACAGGCATGAGCCACCAAGCTTGACCATTGTTGAAAATTAAATTGTTTTCTTAATATCATTTTTGATTTATTCATTGATACTATATTGAAAGATAACCAATTTCTGCATATTTAATCCTGTATCCTGTAACTTTGCTGAATTTATTTATTAGTAGATCATGTCTTTGGATTTTCTATAGTTTTCCTTTGGATTACTATGCACAAAACCACCATATCGTCTCCCATCTCTATTTAGTTATACTTCTTCCTTTCCAATCTAGATGACTTTTATTTTATTTTCTTGCCTAATTGTCCTTTCTTGACTGTCCAGTACAAGTTGAATAGAAATGGCCAAAGCAGACATCCTTGTCTTGTTTCTGATCTCAGGGGGAAATAATCCAGTCTTTCACCATTAAGCATGATGCTAACCATGGGTTCTTCATAGATGCCCTTTATCAGGTTGAGGAAGTTTCCTTCTATTTGTAGTTTACTGAGGGTTTTTTATTTTTTATTTTTTATTGTGAAAGGGTGTTGAATTTTGTTAAACACTTTTCCTGTACCTAATGAAGTGATCTTGTAAATTGTAATTTAATCTTATCTATTCTCATTTCCAAACACTCAAGAGAAAACTATAAGGAACTACATTTACAAAATAAATCATAACTTTACAAAAAGGGCATAAAATAGCATTTTGGCAAAAACTTACAGATAGGTAATCTAAAGGTATCTAACTGTATCAATTTTAAAAATATAAAAATATAGCTTTATGAGGAAATTTTTTCTGACTAAAAAAGTAAAACTTCATCTGCTGGTTATAAGACAATATGTTCTTTAAGAAAAAAGTGGCACAATAAATTAACAAATAGCACAATCATCACTTTCACATACATATTTATAAAATACAGGGTAGAATTATTAAAGTTCTCTGTTAGTGGCTGGCATCTCCTGTTCCAAACATTTCCATATTAAAATAAAGAGGTACAGTTCAAAAAGTATATTGTGTTAACCAAAACATATTATGCTTTATACTTTAAAACAGCACATTAGCAAACCCATTTATCACACACATGTTCAGAGGTGTATTGCCTGGGAAGAAAAAAACAAAATATAATTCCCAATTATGGTTTAATTGTACTCTGTGTAGTATATATAATGCCTTCTGCTTTAATTCTCTCCAATATTGGTCCATAGATCTCCTTTGAAAAGGGCCCCATTAGGCCTTTGGCTCTAATTTCACCTGGAAGAAAATAAATGTGTAATTACCATTTTAAAGGTTGTGTCAGAGGTTAATTTCCCGATCAAGAGTCTCCACAAAGAAGCAAACTCAGAGTCAATGAATTCTTGGAGGCCTAGGCATTTTTTAAGTAGCTGTTTAAAAATGTCCCTTAGTAAATTATTACTTAGTCAACACTTTGTAAGGAAAAGGAGTTGATTTTAGATTGAAAGCACAGCCGGACCTAGGGATATTGTCAGAACTTGTACACTTAACTGCATTAATTACTGCCAGGACAATCAGAGAATAAAGTAAAGTAAGAAGTAAAGTAAATCTGACTGGTCGGCTTAACTTGCTAATGTCATTTTTTTAAAAAGGCAAGACACCAACAGAGTGAGTTGTAACAAGTTTGATTATATGGGCACAGGCACCTGTTAGTATGACTGAAACATAGAACCTGGGCACTCTCACTAGAGGCCACAATGACCCCAACTTTTGTCACTTACTTCTTCATTGATTCCTCAATAATTAAGTTGGTCATTTAATTTGACATTAGCTGATATGCTACTATACATTTTTTTTTTCATTATTTCACATTTATATGCTTTGATATTTTCTACTCCCCTCATTCTTTCTTGAGGGCCAAACAGAGGCAATGATTATTGAATGTCTATGTGATCTTCTAGGGAGAGTGGAGGATTGAAATTTGTATTCATTTAGTCTAAAATGTTTATTGAGTACTAATAATATGCTGAGATATGAAGACTAATAAAACTTAACCTATATTCTGGAGAATCTGGAGTGAATATCTTTTTCTATTTTAGAGTTATCACTCCCAACACTGCAAAAAACAAAGAAAGGAAGGAAATTACCATTCCCTTGTGACCCTTCTATGTGGTAGCAGCTTTATGTATTATATCAGTTAGTGTTACAACAACTCTGTGAAATAGGGATGGCAATATCCACTTTAAATATGAGGAAACTCTTGCTCAGAGGTGCTGAGTAACTTGCAGCCCATCACTCAGCCACCTTGTAATTGAGCTGGAGCAGAAATCAGGTCTATCTCCAAAGCCCATATGCTTTACTTACCAAAAGGGGACCTCCCAGGCAGTCTGCGCTTGGATATTCTAAGATGGTTCACTTTTAGCAAATGCCTGTGTTATGCTCAAGAGCAATTACTTGACATCCAGGCACCAAATGGCTTGGAAGTGATATGGAAACAGGCTTACGCCTCACATGAACACACTTACCATCAAGCAACATTTTGGCTGCCATGGCAGTGGGTAACCCCACGGTTTTAGCCATGGCTGAAAAGCCATTGATGTCCCCATAAGCCACAAGATCAATCGTTTTGTGTTCTAAATGTCCAGAAGGATGTCTGATTCCAAAGCTGTCTCTCATCACAATCATATCTTTTTCTTCAGGACCTTAAAACAAATAAAGATAAGTAAAAATGCCACCATCAATACAACTCAAATATTGTCTGTCATCTCCTCCTCCTGCCCTTCTGGTCTTAAAAGTTTTCCCTCCTTTTATATATGATCACTAGACAATTATTTACACAGCTTTTTAGCCCAAAGTCAAAGTGAAAACCTCAAGGAAATTAGAACTGTGATCGCATTCCTTTATCCGGGTTCATGTCACCATATCCTGTTTACAGATACAAAGGCACTGCTGTACAGGCCTTTTAGTACGCTCCAAAAATGCTTCTTTGGCATTTGCCTAATGCATTAAAAAAAAAAAAAGTAATGTCGGGCGCGGTGGCTCATGCCTGTAATCCCAGCACTTTGGGAGGCTGAGGTGGCGAATCACGAGGTCAGGAGATGAAGACCATCCTGACCAACATGGTGAAACCTTGTCTCTACTAAAAATACAAAAATTAGCTAGGCATGGTGGCGGGCGCCTGTAGTCCCAGCTACTTGGGAGGCTGAGGCAGGAGAATCTCTTGAACCTGCGAGGCAGAGGTGCAGTGAGCCGAGATCGCGCCATTGCACTCCAGGCTGGTGACAGCGCGAGACACCATCTCAAAAAATAAATAAGTAAATAAATAAATAAATAAATAAATAAATAAATAGTAAAACTATTTTTTCCTTTCCCATAATAACTAAGTTTAATTTTACCTAATAATTCTCAAATTCCTACCCCTGGAAAAATAGTCCAATTGCCCTTTTCATCATATCACATCTTCCCATTCCTGCTGCTTAGTGCCAACCCTCCAATACGATTATCTGCACTGACTCTATCTTATGATTCTTCTTCAGGTATATTTAGCTAATACTTCATGGCCTACCATAGGAAAGCTTCATGACCAAATGCTTGGAGAGGGCATCCAGAATGGACTCTGCCTGAGGGACTTGTTCATCCCCAAGTAAGCCCAACCTGAAAAGCACAGGAGATGGCTGCATTAGTTCAAGTCCTATACATGTTCTCACTTGGGAAGCAAAAGGGAGCTCCTTGAATTTAATCTTGAAGGGGCAGAATTACAAGATGGTAACTCAAGTTGTAGGATTCTCCTAAAGTGTAAAATAACAATAACAATAGCAATGTTTTAACCTTCAGAATCATCTCCAGACTCACCCAGGCACTGCTCCCTGGAGCAGGGCAGAGATGATGGATTGTAATCCCATGTACTTACAAAGCTCTTTATGAGATTAATTTATAGGTTAGTTCTCCAACATTAAGTATACCAGCAGGATGCCACAGCAGTCACATGAAAGAATGTTTTAATGTAATATTCTCTGACTACTCAGAATCTCCTACAGGAAAGCAAAAATACCCCACTATGCTTAGGAACTGAGTGGTAAAGTGTTTCCAGATAAGCATTTCTCAAATTATAATTGCCATTGAGCTCTTCTCTTTATCTACTCTTTATGCCCACATGAACATGGCACATGGTAATCTGTCTACCCAAATTAGAGCAACAAATTAATCAAAGACAAATGTAAAATATTTAACTTTTTTTGAGTAGAAATTAGCAATCATTGATCCAGTATATTTTGCTCTAAGTTGAGTGGTGGGTGCCTACCATTCAGCAGCCTCCAACTGGGTATTGTCTCCTCCTAGTTTCTTAAGAACAGCTTCCTTCAACACATCGTGCTCAGAGGAGGGTGAAATCCCAACTAGGTCACAGAGGAGTTGTTTCTGGTTAGAAAAATAAAGACAATATTTCTAAGTCCCTAACAATTTTTTTTTAATTAACTGAAAAATTATCCTACTAAAACGCTGAACTTCAAATACACCTCAAATTTTAAAATTAAAAATAATTGGAAATAGCAAATTGTAACACATACACATACATACACACATCTGCATACCTACACATCAATAAATAGCTGCTATTCCAAAATGATATTTCACCAATAAAAATGGGTTCTAAGATCAACTCAATACAAAACAGATGGTGCAGTTCTTACCAGCACATTCCCTATCTTTGTATACCCTCTCTATCACTGTGTTTTTACTCATTCTCCCCCTACCCTCCAGCAGTCCATTTTGACCAGGATACAGTGGAAAAGGCTTACTGCAGTGGTTGCCAGTAGCAACCCAGGTTCTTTTGTAGGTTCAAGAGATGAGAAAGTCCTCGCAGGTAATAACATCTCAAAGGAAGAACACTTAAACAGTAGCAATAGTTTTTTCTACTTTCAAAACAAGACTTTTTCTAGGCTCCCAAAGGAAAAGCTATGCTCTAGATTAGGAGTCAACAAACTGGTTCACAGACCAAATTTGGCTCACTGTCTGTCTTATTAAATAAAAGTTTCAATGAAACACAGTCATGCTCATTGGTTTATGTATCGTCTATGGGAGAACTGAGTGGTATTGATAGAGACCGTATGGCCCATAAAGTCTAAAACCTTTATAATCTGGTCCTTTACAAAAAAGACCATCCCTAAGAATGTCTGCACCAACCTTCCTAAGCCAGCTGCCTCAACCCCAGGTTCTCTCTGCAGATATTTATTCACTCCTATCCAACAAGTAAATTTATGAAAGGTAAAACTTAAGATTGGAAAGGTTCACAAATGCACACAAAAAAAATGAATGTAAAAGCAACTGGCTAACACAAAGAAATGATGAATGCTTGAGGTGGTAGATACCCCATTTACCCAGATGGGATTATTACACATTGCATGCCTATTTCAAAATATATCACATCCTCCATAAATATATACACCTACTATGCACCCATAAAGAATTTTAAAATAATTTTTTTTAAGAAACCAGCTAGCAAGAATACCAAAACTTTTTTTTTGAGATTTAATGGAATTAGCAACATTGGTCCTTTTCTCCTTGTGATACACTTCTGGCATTTCTATTGGAATACAGGCACACTAGTTTAAGTTGAACAACCAGCTGGTAATGAGTTAATTCTGAGCAGTCAGTAGAAGCTCTACTTCACATTCAGTTCTAAGCCTCCAAAGTTCATTCCAACTCTGAGGCCTTAAGATTTTGGTACAACAACAGATAGATGCATAAGCTCAGTATAACTGAAAATCAAATCACTCATGGTTATAAGTAACCAAATGAGAGTACTGACAAGATTTGGAGGTTGGGAATCCAGTTCTGTAATACACTAGTAACTCTCCTGGATTCTCACTTTCAGGAAGCCCAAATGACTCCCATCACTGGGTCACCACTTAGACAACTGGAAGAGCTCAGAGCTTAATGCAGAGAGCAAATACATCTCTTATCACAGCTCAAGGAGCAGTCAAATGGTATAAGTTGCTGCAGGAAACAGGCCTGATATGTGTCAGCCCCACACCTTCTCCATTCTTCCATCACAATGAAGGGAAAGGGGGCTTTGGAGTTAGGATTTATCTTCCTGCTCATAAGCTAAAAAATGGGTTCTTTTGCTGATCCAAAGCAGACTTCACCCCCGACCATTTCAGAAGGTATTCCTGAAGAGGAGCAGATAGAATGTAATTCCGGAGTCACTTACCCAGGTGAGAGGGTTGGCCTCAGGTCTAAAGGCAGGAAGTGCTTCTCTGTTTATAAGACCTAATTTTACAAATCCATTCAAAGCTTTCATATATCCCTGAAAGAAGAATTAATAAGCAGTATACAAAATTTTTCTCTTCCAATGAAAAAATACAAAATATTTTTGAAAAGAGGGATCTATCTTTGTAACTAATTTAGAAAATTGTTTACATTGATGATACGAGTACTACAGCTCTTTTAGAATTTGCCTAGCAGGTTGTCCCGTCTGTACTAGAAACCCCTCCCCACAGCCCACCAAAAAAGTATTGAGGATATAGATACAACCAATTTCAAGCTCAAACTGAGATCAATAGTGTCATAACAATTCTACTGATTTACATAAAAGACTTTGCAAAACTTAGGTCTTCTGTTTCTGGGTAACATGTGAATGGAATTTTCTGGCAGCATAAGGGCAAATTTTCTTATGTGTTATATGCTGTCAGCTCAGCAGAATATTATTTAATAGAACAGTCAGTTGAGCTCTTTCTTATAATGGAAGGAGGAACTTGTAAGAATATCCTCCTCAAAAGCAGATAATCCAATCTACTGATTAGAGCCACTACCCCCAAGATATATGGAGAGCAGAAAAAGAGGTAGGAATCAGAGAGATTTTTCTAAGATATGATAATATCACCACTCTGATAAAAATTCCTCATATGTCCTTCATTGTCTACAAAGCAAACCTGAGGTCCTTGGTATATTATATAAAACCCATCACAATATGCTCATCTAGCCTAACTCACAGATCTCCACTTTCACTATTCCCCAAATGTGCTGTGTTCTTCCAGAAACCAGGGCCTCTGTACATGCTGCTCCTGTAACTGGAATGTTTTGGCCACACTTCTTCATTTATGAAATGTTTTCTCCTCCCTTCAGACCCAGTTTAGCACCGCTTGTGAGTCCCCTAGGTGAGTGGGCACTCCCTTCTTATAGCATTTTGTATATACCTTTATCATGGCAATTAACGCAGCTCGTAATTAATTGTCTATTCAGCTGCTGTACTGTAGGTATTGAAAGCAGGGAAATTATACCTTTATGTTATATTATGTTATATAATATTTTATTTGTGTGCATATTCTTCATCCCAATGCCCACTTCGGGACAGATAAGTCAAGCAAATAATACCTAGTCCATGGTGAGCAAAAATGCATCACCACTGATGACCAAACTGTAGTAGAGTATTATATTAATAGGTGCTAGGTTAGAGGAAAACATAGCTGTGAGAGCACAAAAGGAGGGGAACTCACATAGATGGGGCTGGGTGGTTCAAGGGGAAGGAGTTAGGGAGGATACCATAGGAAGGTATTCAACATTATTCAACATTCCAATCCATTATTCAGCATTCCAATCCCTAAAAGAGAACAAATGCCTGGATAAATAGATTCTGAATAATTGATGAAGTAAAGAAAGACCACAATGGTCTTTATTCCCCAGTGTGCAAATGGGAAGCAGGGTGAGAGGGCTAAGATAAAAAATTTATCTTATCTGTAATTACTGCTCAAGCAGAGAGAGAGAGAAGAAAAGAGAGAGAGGGAAATAATTCTAGGGAGCAACAGAGGTTTTAAAATATAAAATAGTTCCTGCAACCATCAGATATTTCACTACTGAATGTCTGGCCAACTAGTAATTTTCCCATTTCTAAAGGTTATATTGTTCAAACTGTTCAAAGGTTACTAAAAAAAGAATTTTCATTTGCTCTAATTCAAATGCAAATATACTTCAAAGAGGAGAAACAGAAAAGTAATATCACTAGCTTGTTTAGCTCGCTTCTGGGACCTGATAGGTGCTAGAGATCCCTTTATCCAACACCTAAAATACTGATTTCTGAGCTATTTATTAATCTCAGAAATATATTTTTATGCTGACCCCTAGAAATGAATTTATTTTACGTATTCATTCATCAATAAGCATTTAGCAAACTGCTGCCGTATGTCAGACTTGTGCTAGGGACTGAGGCCACAGGATGAAAAAATTGCAGTCTCATCCATGTAGAAACTGTAGTCAACAGAAGGGTCAGATAACTCAAGCAAATAATGCCCAGTCCATGGTAAGCAAAAATGCACCACCACTGATGACTGAATTGTAGTAGAGTATTATATTAATAGGTGCTAGGTTAGAGGAAAACATAGCTGTGGGAGCACAAAAGAAGAGGAACTCGCATAGATGGGTGTGGGTGGTTCAAGGGGAAGGAGTTAGGGAGGATACCACAGGAAGGTGCTATTAAACTGCGTCTAGGACAAGCAGGTGATAGGCAGGCAGAGAAGGAGAGTAGTTGAGGCCTCTCTGTCATATTTGAATGATGGTATCTCATCTCCAATACTGGAAAGAATGTTAGGGTTACCAATGGGTTGCTGGCATTGCCCAGGATGGTGGCCCTCATGATTATGAAAACTGTGACATCTTCCATCCTCAGGGAATCTGTGGGGATGTCTCCCACTAGCACACCTTGTTGAGACCTTTATTCAATGTTTAAATCTATTAAAATCCTTCATTCCTGGATCTATATGTTTGTCAAAAGACTATACTGAAAGCTATATATCCTAACTGCTGGCCAAAAAAAAAAAGTTACTACTCATATTCTTTGAACAAATTGAAGAAAATAGTTCAAGAAATCTGCCAGACCTGGGGATAGTATGCATGAGTTCAGACTAGAATTTCTACTGTGCCTAAAGGCTGGTAGAAGAGTCACAGCTCCTAGATCTCAGTAGGACATTATCACTGATGTCTCATTTGATTCCTGGGCAATGAAAAAATCATATTCATGGAGTACAAGCACCTGCTCTCTAGGAGCGTACGATCTCTTTTGGGAGATAAGAAAAATATACATAAAATTATAACTTAAAATGCTGAGAAGTAAGTGCTAAGTGCCCATAAATGTAACAGAAGCTCTCAAGAGTAAGAAATATAGTGGTTGTTTTCTTTTTAAGAACAGATAGGCAGGTGAACCTGGAAGACATTATGCTAAGTGGAATAAGTGAGACACAAAAAGTAAAATATTGCATGATCTCACTCACATGCAGAATTTTTTTTAAGAAAGTAAAACATGCAGAGATAGAGAATAAAACCATTGTTACCAGGGGCAGGGTTGCAGAGAAGAAAAGAATAAGGCTCCAGGGAGGATGATACAAATACCTGGAGGAGAAGTTCCAGGCAAAAGGAACAGCCAGCAAAAAAAGATAAGAGAGCAACAGAAAAGCAGGCACAAGATTGAAGGGTCATCACTGACAGGTCCATGTGCCTTACATCTTCCAGATAAAAAGATAGAGAATACTAGATAACACACATGAGACAAATCCCCTCCCTGGCCTTGGCCAGGAAATCTCACAAGACAGACAGATTTGCAATCAGGTCTCTGATCCTGAGAGATGCATGTATTTTAGGTATGCTGATTACATTAGGTTGAGTTTAGTGCCCTGTCACCAAATTCATGGGCATCCAGAGCCTCAGAATATGGCCTCACTTGAATGTTTGCAGATAGAATTAACTAAGGACCTCAATATGAAATCAACCTGGATTTAGGGTGAACCCTAAGTCCAATGACTAGTGCCCTAATAAGAAGAGGAGGCAACACAGTGAGACACACAGAAGAAGGTGATACGAAACTGAGGCACAAATTGGATGGATGTGTCTCAAAGTCAAGCCTCCAAAAGGCACCAACCCTACTCACACACATCTTGATTTCAGACTTCTGGACTCCTGAATGGTGAGAGAATAAACCCCTATTGTTTCAAGCTACCCAATTTGTGATATTATGCTAGAAAACTATTACACCAGTTGTCTTGATTTGGTCACACTTGTAAATGCTTTTTTTGTGATCAATAAATGTGTAGTGGACATTTGCATTTATGCTCCTAGAATGTACTCCCCATTTTGTGGTTTAAAAACATTTTGGATTTGCTCTGGGGAAGCCCCTTTCATCCCGTCCATTTCCTCCAGCCCCAGCCCATGTTTTTTTAATGACATTGATTCCATCTCCAGTTCTAGGACATATAACATAGGCCAAAGTACATGGGCACATTTTATCCCACTGACCTTAGGGAGCTAATGAGACAAAAATCGTATTTTTGGCTATTAGAACGGTATCATTTTTTATTCCCACTGAATTTGATCCTGAGAGGCTGGGGGTGCTGCCACCACTCTGCCATCGCACAGCACTTGAAACTCCTGTGAATACTGGAAAGAACAGCTGAGACGTTTCGAGAAATCAGGTCCTGGGGAAGTCACTTGACCTCCAACTCTCACTAAGCCTGAAGCCCTGCCTGTCCCCAACTCCTAATGAGTCAATTAATTATCTTTTTATTTTGAGGTGAGTCTCCTAAAATATTCAATCAATCATAAGATTCCTGAAAAAATAGACTCCAACTTGGTTTATCATCTTAATTATTTTGACTACTAAGAAAAATTAAGTGTACACATCACTTACATCAAAACTGGCAACATGTTGAATCTAAAGTCCAGCTGCTTACCTTATATCTCAGTGTCCCCCGCAACAAAGTGTGAGCAGAAGAAATGCCATAAATCTCAGCATATTTCGTACTGTCTCTGTTAGGATAGCCTTCCAAATTTAATCCTGGGAAAAAATCCATGGACATAACGGCATCAAGAAAGGAGATGCCTCCTGCAACATTCACAACCTGAGAAACATTGAGAAGGCACACATGAGGTTACAGCTGTTCCTTTCTTTTAGGGCTTGTCTGCATTATACGAACAAAGAAAGCAACAGAAATTTGAAAAAAAAAATAATGAAACCACCATAACCATCATCCCATACTTAAGCTGTTCTACTAATATCATAATTCTCAAAGCAATTCTTCTCTCAAGCTTTAAAATTTGACTTTAAAACATTTAGTTTTCCTAAATATAAGGTCTTATTTTCAATTTTTTTCCCTCCCCTGGATAAAATGGCACTAAATTATTTCCCACTAGAGTTTGCCTTTTTAAAAAATATAAACATTTAGAAAAAGATTTTAAAATAAACGTTTTAATTTTTTAAAAATTTATTTCTAAATGTTTATTTAAAAATAAAAAAAGTTTAAAAAATAAACAAAATTATTTTATATAAAAGTGTTTAAAAAATAAACTTAAATAAGCTAAAAGCAACAGATAATTATTTAAATGGCTTCTATGCTCAAACAACAATCAATATTCTCATTCTTTTACTTTCATGAGCCTTCTAAATGCCACATTAGGCATCAGTCACATACATTTCATTCATACAGCTAAATTTATTGAGCAGTTACTATCTATGCATTGAAGATCACACAAATTGTGAAGGGAATAACATGAGGGATGAAATAAAAATCTTTTGATATCTCAGTACTTCTCTTTCCCATACCCCTACCCCCAACACACATACTCAAAATGCAATGAAGGATTTCTTTGTCTCTAATTTTAATTAAAGGACTAAATTTTCTTCTAGTTTATTGGCTTATTATTATCGTTGAGATAATGGAAAGCATTCTGGAGTGACAAAATTAGGTCTGAGAATTCTGGTTGGTGCTGCTGGTGGAACTGAATTTTATTCTTCTTGTACAACTGGAAACAATTTCTGACCAATTTCTCTAAAGCTGCACAAAATAACACTGTACCATGGAGCTGCCAATGTACTTTAAGGTGAATTCATAGGATTTGCCTGAAGAGGCCTTTGGCTAAACTTAATGATTCTCATGCCTTATTAGTAGATGGGTTCTGAACGTGCCTTTGTATGAGAGAGAAAATGGAAACTCATTTATATGTGGATGAAGCCCCAGAAAGAAAAGGGATATGCTGACTGCAATGTCAGGACCACTGGAGTCTTTTCAGTTCAGAGGCTCACTTTGGAGAGTGCCAAGCACCATTTAAAATTTCAAAAGTGAAAATCTGAATGAAGGATGTGAGGAATGCCTTTCATTTAATTTTCTTGTGAAGCCTACTAGACTGCAGAGTAAACATTTCCAAAGCGGGGGATGATTTCTGAACTACTTCTTTAAAACCAGTTTATTTAATAGAATTCTAAATTTTTGAAAAAAATCTAAGAAAGCAAATGTTGGGCATGATGGTGCCCACCTGTAATCCCAGCTACTTGGCTTGGGAGGCTGAGGCAGGAGGATGGCCTGAGCCCAGGAGTTTGAGAATAGCCTGAGTGACACAGCAAGACACCATCTCTTAAAAAACAAAAAAAGCAAATGTTGACCTTTAGGGTCTTCACACCCATCTCATTTCTATAATCTATGACAATTCTTAAGTTTCGTTTGCTTGTTTGAAGGTCAGGAAAATCTCTGAAAGAAAAATTCAATAATGACCACAATATTCTAGCTTACCAATCATAAATAAAACAGCAAGTTCCTAAGTCTATCATGAAATCCTTACAAAGAAGATGAAGAAATGTCAGCTGAATGGCAATGATTCATTTAGTGAGAATGGCAGTTGGCTAAGCAACCTGACCCAAAAATTACTGGGTAATTACTGTCATTTGATATTCATTCATAGTTGTATTTCTAGTGGTATATAATGTAGTTCAACAATAAGTTCTTTCTTGTTTATTATTTTATTAATAATTTGAATGACAACAGAAACATATTTGTGTGTTTTGCAGAGAATATACATTTCTTTCTGCTCTGACAATGCTCAGGCTCATTATTCACTGCTGTCGCAAGCTTCTCTAGGTCCAACTCTTTCACACACACACACAGACAAACACAAATACACATCTCCCAACTAGAGAGAATCACTGCTATATTTGAATAAATGTATCATATATACTCAAATAATCACAGTAAGCTTGATCACTAAACTAATAAGGAAATATACAATCATTTTTTCAGGGCCTACTATGTGCCCAGTGCCTTGTACTGGGCATTATCTTTAATCCATGAAATAACTCATTTTTCAGAGCTCAAAACTGAGGCTGAGTCACCCAAAGGCAAATCTGAACCCAGTTCTATTTGACTGCAATGTCTGTGTTCCTTCTACTGCACTGTCCCCTTAATCATGGTTATTTCTGGATCAGTATTTTGAAAGGGATATTGACAAAGTACAGCATTCCTGATTATGCCACCTGGGATGCACTGAAAGTTGCATAAAGAATTGGTACAGGCAAAGGAAGAGAATGGTAGCTCTTGATTTCCAAAGGGCTGGGTGCTGCAGTCAAGGTGGTGGCAGGCAATGGATAGAGGGCTAGAAAACTTATCTTAAAGCGATGTTTGCAGAGCAAGCACACTTCTCACTTAGACTACATGTTTTGCCAGGTTAGACTGGGAAACACTGCAGAAGATGATGGCAAAGCTCTGCCATGTCACTCCCAAATGCCACCAATGTAAAAAAGTACACCAGCAGTGTGAGGGGAATGAAACTAAGAGAAGATGAAATCACTGTCTCCGAATATGTGGAAGAAAATCAGAATTGTTAGGAATCAAATTAGAAGTTAGAAATAGTACAAGTGGCTAGAAATTACTGCAAAGATGTAAGACAATGAGATATGTTCAAATTCATAGGCCACTGCCCAATTTCTGGAAAAGTTTAAGTCTTCAAATTTAAGTAGAAGTCAGAGAGGTGACTTGGTTTCCCATTATGATTCTGTGAATTATTTAAGACCTGCTCCATGGTGGAGGGTGGTGATGGCAGAGGGAGTGAAGGGCAAGAATACGAGAGAGGTTTTAAGTTGTTCAACAATCTGGCTTGGGAAACAGACTGATACACTTGAATTACTGACTGAATAATGCAGCACCTAGAAAATTCTTAGACACAGACAAACAAAGTGTCTGATTCTTTGATTCAGTTCAGACAAAATAATAGTGAACAGAGGCTGGAGTGGTCACAAAAAGCTTCATTCACAAGAGGAAACGCAAGTGGGACCTTGAAAAAAGTATCATTTTAGCAAAGAAAAGAAAAGTGTCATGTTTTCTCTTGGTATCCTCCACAGTGTCAGAGAGATGCAAAAAGCACTCATTTTTACAAAAGACATTTAGGATGAAAGAGGAGAACTTCAAATTCAACAAATACAACTTCTGCTACCTGAAAATAACCTCTTGTTTTTCTTAAACTCTCACAACCACTAATTTCCTTATGTAGCTAATATTTGCTAGATTGATTACATGCCTGACAATCTGCTGTTAGGCAGATTGCAATCTATGTGACCTCACTGACTAAGAACCCTGGAAGGCTGGCATGACTGTCTTTATCTTCAGACAAGGAACCCAAAGCTCACAACCAGTAATGGCAGAACTAGAGCACAGATACCAAGTTCCTTGCTCTTTCTTTTACATGGTTGCACTCTGCTGACCCTTTCATTGTTACCATCTTTAGCATTTATAAGGCCTCCTAAAAATAAGTGTTTTACTCAACTGAGGCAAGAATTTGTCCTGCCTTCACATGTTAATTTATACCAAACATAGGCCAGTCTCTTAAGATTGCAGAAGGTAAAAGGAGCTGTTGGAATGCAATAGCAGACAGGCTGTAGCATGTAAAAGGATGTGTGCTTGGTAAAACATCAGACTAAAATTCTGGTGCAAACCTTCATGATTCATAGAATTAAAGAATTGGATGGAACATCAGTGCTCACATTACATATCAGGAAACTGACATCCAGTGGATCTTTTCAACTGCCTGGTCTTTGGCTATGTTATGAGGGATGCCAGGAATTAGACCAGAACTCATTGATCCTGTTTATTATCCTGAAACATGTCACACATCATTCCAGCATCAAGCTAAAGTGTCCTGCTTGTTTAGTACTATTTTAAGTGCAGCTGTGATTCTCTGATCACTAAATCAGTTGTTCTCAAATTCAGCTGCATATTAGAATCACTAGGAAGATTTTAAAAATCCCCAAACCCAGGCAAATCAGAATCTTTGGGGATGAGGCCCAGGTATTTTTTAAACTCCCCTTGTAATTCCAAGCCAAGTATGAGTTATGCTCTATATCACAGGCACAAAAGACCATGGCTAATAACAGCATTCACCTTGTAGCTTAAGAAATTCTTTCTCTCTACTCCTAAAATACGTTTCGATTCACAAATACATGGACAATGTAAAATATTGATGCTAGAATAATCTTTTTAAGACATATCTATCTGATCATATTACTCATCGCTGCCTGCAGGGCCAGGACTAGGGCAAGGTGAGTGAGGTGCCTACAACACACAACTCAAAGAGGCACTCTGAGTCTCATTTCGTTTTTCTCCAAACTATGAGCATAAACTATGAAGTCAGATAGACATGATTTGGATACTGGCTCTGTCATTTGCCATCTCTTTAAGTGTAGCTGTTATCTTAACTCCCTAAACCTGATTTTTCCCCTTATAAAACTGTCATACCATTAGTGCTAACATCCCCGCCTAGCTGGCACCTTCAAATCCTTCAAGGCCAAGCACATCCTCTTCTCCACTAGTTTTCCTTCTCCCCATCCTCCTTCCCCCAACCCCTTCACCAAGGCCAATTAAACTGTTATCCCATCTGTACCTCTGAGCCACTTTAACATACTTTGGAAATTTCCCTATTAAATTATAATTATAATTACTTATTCCCATGTCTGTCTTTCCAGCCATTAGGCAATCTAGCAAAAGGAGAAAAAAAGCCTTAAGAGTTAGTTAGACTTGAGTTTGAATCTCAGCCAAATGACCTTGGACATGCTCTCTGAGCCATAGCTTTCTTATTGTAAAATAATGAAAATAATATTAAACTTGGAGAGTTCTTATGTTCTGTTACATGGCAGCTGGGGAAGAAATTGTAGTTTCTTTCCCCAGCACATCAAACCCTCCATTCCAAGAGCTAAACCCCATCCCCAATCCAGCTGTGAGCTTTCTGAGGTCATGAATTTCATTCTCGGTGACAGTCTTGGGTAACTTGACCAAAGTCCAGCACATAGTAGATACTCAGAAAATGTTTGTCATGCTGAAATAAATCAAGAGATGACCAGTGTTTACATATATAGAGAAGTGAATTTTTGAATAGCAGAAACAACTTGCAAGAAGGCCTAGGGAGGAGAATAGGCACAGGCTTTGCTGGGAACAGCAAGGAGACCGTGCTAAACAGAACAGAAAATATACACTGGGAAACAACACAGGAGGAGATAATGGAGACAGGCAGCATTGCCATTATTAAAGGGTTTGGGATCAGGGAGTATTTAGACTGTCTCGGGCCGTTATTGCAGGTTGATATCACTATGCTTGGATGAGATTCCTCACCTTTCCATTGAGCAGATAGGTGGCAGATTGCATTACGTTCATCAAAACTCCCACTGGACTCCAGCTAAATTTATATCTCAATGGATTGTTTGAATGTTCAGGGGCTGGAAGCCCACCACAGTAGGAAATATATGATTCAATCTATAAGTTAAAGAATCAATAAATAAGGAAGAATTCACAACTTAGAGAATGTCTAAGTAATTAATTGAAGACAATGATATGAATGGAGTAAACTTGCTACAGTTTTTCATTCTTACAGTTACTAAGGCATTCGAAAATACATCTTCAAAGCATGTACCATTTGGTTAAATAACAGTTAATTTTATATATATGGTTTTTTAAAAAAACTGTAAAAATAGTGACTAACATTTTGTTCAGTTAAAAATCCAACTCTTAGTTCAATTCTGCTTAGTCAGTTCCTACTAACTTTTGTATTCAAATTATAAATTTACATATATATAATTTTAATACATATATATACACACACATTCAAAAAACCTAAAACAATCTGAATCATCCCATTTACACCCATTTACACCTTGTCAAAGGTACTGTTTCATAAAAGATATTTCATATCAACGGATTGCTGATACCCAAAGATTCTTCTCACTTTTAAAAGTCAAACCTTATTACAGAATCTCCAAGGTAATCTAAAATTTGTATTAAGCCAAAATTTTATAGTAGCATATGTTTCTCCAAAAATTGGTTGCTACCAAAGACTTGGACATTGTTTTCCTGTATGGATATTTTGCAGTTATAAGATATTATTTAAAATTTCTGGGAGGTCGAGGCGGGCGGATCACCTGAGGTCAGGAGTTCGAGACTGGCCTGACCAACATGGAGAAACCCCATCTCTACTAAAAATACAAAATTAGCTGGCATAGTGGTGCGTGCCTGTAATCCCAGCTACTTGGGAGGCTGAAGCAGGAGTATTGCTTGAACCCGTGAGATGGAGGTTGCAGTGAGCCAAGATCATGCCATTGCACTCCAGCCTGGGCAGCAAGAGCAAAACTCAGTCTCAAAAAAAAAAAAAAAAAAAAAATTTAACTTTGATTAAAGGTGTTGCTATATTATAACTCATACTTTGATTCTGTACACAAGAAGTTAGACATTTTAATGTTCCCTTTGGGTATAAATTGGGCTCACCGTGGCTCCCACTTCCTTGGCTTTATCTATTGTTTCCATTGCTAACATGTGATCCAGACCAGGGTCCAATCCCAATTCACCAATGATTGTGATGCCAGCATCTTCCACACTGCAGCAGGTGGAAAGAGGAAAAAGGAAAACTTGGATATAAAATAAAAACAATGCCATGGATCCACTCAGTTTGTTTAAAATGATTAAAACTTACCTCTTTTCCAATTCTTTTAGTGCTGGTGTGATGTAGCTTGCAGTGACCATGTTAACTTTGTTTGTGATGCAGGCCTTGGCCACAAGAGGGTGCAATACATAAGGCAACAAGCTTAAAAACAGGAAGAAACTAATCAGAAACTCCCTTTTTCAACCCTATCTTCTAAGGTATTTGAACTGTATTAAAGCTGCATCTTAAGGTACTGTTCTGATTAAATTATTCTCTCAGAAAAGGGAACACTTATACACTGTTGGTGGGAATGTAAATTAGTTCAGCTGCTAGAGGGCAGTTCAGAGATTTCTCAAAGAGCTAAAGGTTGAACTATCATTCGACCTAGCAATCGCATTACTGGGTATCTATCCAAAGTAAAATAGCTTACTCTACCAAAAAGACACATGCACTCACATATTCGTCACAGCACTATTCACAATAACAAAGACATGTAATCAACTGACATGCCCATCAATAGTGGATTGGGGCCAGGGGCTGTGGCTCATGCCTGTAATCCCAGCACTTTGGGAGGCCAAAGACAGGTGGGTCGCTGGGGCCCAGGAGTCAAGACAAGCTTGGACAACATGGTGAAGCATCATCTCTACAAAAAATACAAAAATTAGCCCAGCATGTTGGTGCATGCCTGCAGTCCCAGCTACTCCAGAGACTGAAGTGGGAAGACCACTTGAACTCAGGAGGTCAAGGCTGCAGTGAGTCGAGATCACAGCACTGCACACCAGCCTGGACAACAGAGTGAGACCCCGTCTCAATAAAACAAAACAAAAGTGAAACAAAAATTAAAAAACACCAAAAACAGTGAATTGGATTAAAAAATGTAGTACATATATACCACTGAATACTACATAGCCATAAAAAAGAACGAAATCGTGTTCTTTGCAGCAACATGGGTGCAACTGGAAACTATTATCCTATGCGACCTAACACAGAAACAGAAAACCAAATACTGCAGGCTCTCACAAGCAAGTGGGGGCTGAACATTGGGAACACATGGAATTAAAGATGGAAACAATAGACACTGAGGACTACAAGAGGGAAGAGGTAAGAAGTGAAGCAGGGGCTGAAAAACAACCTACTGGGTACTATGCTTGCTACTTGGTGGCAGATTCATTGATACTCCAAACTTCAGAATCACACAATATACCTTTGTAATAAACCTGCACATGTAACCCCTGATTGTAAAATAAAAGTTGAAAGTAAAATAAATAAATATTCCCTTGGACATGATCAATGACTCCCTTTGGGCCACAGAATAAATTCACCCTGTTATCACATCTAAATAGCAATACTCTATTCTATTGACCTGATGAGGAACAAATGCCTGAGAAGAGGTTTTATTGTTTATTTTTTTTTTTATGAACTAGAGAAAATCTGAAGTATGCAGAATGAATTTGACAAGTGCAATGATGTAGTATGATACTGTTTATGTTGGTTTTTATTTTTTTGTTGGTACTGTAGACAGCTTTACCAAATAGTCAATAAAAAAAAAAACCTAAATATTGTCATGTAATTGACAGGATATTTTATTATTCCTACAATAGACTATGGATATACTCATTTATATGAATGTAACATTCATATTTATGAAAATTTGATTGCTTGTGATTATGCAGTTCCAGCACCAAATTATAATCCCAAAGCCAAAATTGTTGAAAACCCAATCAAAGTTGAGCTTTAAGTACAGCATCATCTGTTGTTCACCATGTGGTGAACAACATTTTTAGCCATTTTGATAGCCTTTACATCGATCAACACCATTAAAGCCTATCACCTCCTTGGGCCCTTCCTGGAGTCTACTCAATAACGTAATACATGGGCGATCTCGACCTAGTTTGACACTTCCTGCCAGCCATTTGGAAGATGTGAAGGCAAAAAGAACAGCAGCCCTATTTTAGTGGAAAACCCAAGACAGAAGACCCCAATCCAAATTATACCTGCCTCTTTAAGAAATTTCCAAAAAGTTATTTTCCTCCACAAAGCTTTCCCAGATTCCCCCAAAGCCAGATATCCTTCCTCTGCATGCATCCAGTTATATCTTTATAAAATTTAATAGAATTTGTTCCATTCATCCCTATATTTCTACAGCTCATGTATTACATTATTGAGTAGACTCCAGGAAGGCCCAAGGAGGAGACAGGCTTTGATGGTGTTGACCAGTGTAAAGGCTATCAAAATGGCTAAAAATCCACGTGGTGAACAACGATGATGCTGTACTCAAAGCTCAACTTTGATTCGATTTTCAACAAATTTGGCTGTGGTATAGTAATTTGGTTCTGGGACTGCATAATCATAATAAATTAAATTTTCATAAATATGAGTGTTATAAAAATGAGTATATCCATATTCTA
This sequence comes from Symphalangus syndactylus, assembly GCF_028878055.3. Taxonomy (NCBI): domain Eukaryota; kingdom Metazoa; phylum Chordata; class Mammalia; order Primates; family Hylobatidae; genus Symphalangus; species Symphalangus syndactylus. The sequence continues at coordinate 112,047,496 of NC_072428.2, forward strand.
TTCTAGGAATAATAAAATACCCTGTTAATTACATGACAACATGTAAGTTCTTTTTTAATGCCTATTTAGTAAAGCTGTCTAGCTGTCTACGGTACCAACAAAAAAAATAAAAACCAATGTAAACAATATCACACTGTATCATTGTACTTGTCAAATTCATTCTGCATACTTCAGATTTTCTCTACTTCATAGAAAAAAAAAATAAAACTACTTTTCAGGCATTTATTCCTCCTCAGGTCAATAGAGTATTGCTATTTAAATTTATTATAATTCAGAATAAAATTGTGTATGTCTTTTATCAGTATCAAAATCTCCTGGTCTCTATGTTTTTGTTTCTTTAAACCAAAAAGAATTATCTACTGCTAACAAATTTGGTAGACCTTTAGAAGCCACTGAGTAAAATACTTGCAAAACTATTAGAATCAAATATTAATAGAAAATGTGCAATGTCATCTTAAAGGTTAAGCAGAAATTTTTAAATCACATTCTTCATATTAAACTTGCCCAATCAAAATTTTACTGAGATCTAATAATATTTTAAAACTTTGGCCTTATAATAGGCTGAGAAGTAGAATGATAGGACTTCGCCTGGTGGTACTTTTTAAGACGAAGGGATTAGAGTTCATAATTCGTCTCGAATATGACATAGTAAGCACTCAGTGGGACATAAATTATTTAAGTTGACTCCAACCCAATTACTCCAAAAGGTCAAAAATGTCACTTGTGAAAAATACACACAAAATGCATGTGGAATTTTCAAAGAAACACTGAAATCAATTACTACTTTGTATTAAATTATTAAAAACTAAATTTGAAAAATTAAAACTATGAGAATTGTACATATTACTAAAAAAATTTTGTGAAACATATTCTTTACTCACTTTTTTTGTAGTCCCTATTACTGTGTTTATATCAAAACATTCCTTCCCCAACTTAAAAAATAAAACATTTGGCCAGGCATGGTGGCTTATGCCTGTAATCCTGGCACTTTTGAGAGGCTGGGGCAAGTAGATTGCTTGAGGAGTTCAAGACCAGCGTCAGCAACATGGTGATACCCCATCTCTACTAAAAATACAAACTTTAGCTAGGCATAGTGGCATGTCCTAGTAGTCCTAGCTACTTGGGTGGTTGAGATGGGAGGATCACTTGAGTTTGGGGGGTGGAGGTTACAGTGAGCCAAGATTGTGCCACTGCATTCCAGCCTGGGTGACAAAATGAGACTGTCTCAAAAAAAAAGAAAAAAAAAATTTAAAGAATGCTATAGGATAATACTGTTTAATGGCATTACCATTATTCAGCATAGAAAATACACCAGATGAGAAAACATTAAATACAAAACAGATTTTGCTAATGCTAAATCTTATTGAAGGCCACTTGTTTGCTAAATTTTAAAATTTGGACATATTAATAGATTGATGTCTTTGTCCATTAACTTGTCACATTTTATTTCAGATTTTGTTTCAAATGGATTTTATTGTTTACTTTTAATTAAAAATGATACATTTAGGTACCTATGTGTGGCAAAATAAATTATTGTTCTACTCAGAAGGCTAGATCATTCTATTTTGAATCAGGATTTCTTTTCATAGTAATACCAGAGAGGTTCAGTTGGTCAATAGTCAATTTTTTCTAAATAAAAATTAATGCTCATAAAATTTGTATAAATTGAGTAACATTTTAAGTGCATGAAATTAGCCTATATTTAAACATATCAAGAGAAATGTAAAAATGCCAACCTACAGAACTACCTTTCATTATGTTTTCTGAGACTTTTTTTTTAAAGCAGAACATCACAGAACTTCCTCCAAAGATATAATTTGAATCTGATCTGTGAAAGTGATTAGGTAATCACTATAAGGGAACAGATAACTTTCTTCCTCTCATATTGGGAAAATTCTAAGAATGAATGACTATTCTCATCACTTTGACATTTCCAAACCAAATTTATTTATTTATTTATTTATTTATTTATTTATCTATTTATTTATTACTTTTATTTTAGGTTCAGGGGTACATGTGCAGGTTTGTTATACAGGTAAATTGTGTCATGGGGGTATGGTGTACGGATTATTTCGTTATCTAGGTAATAAGCATAGTACCCAATAGGTAGTTTTTTGATCCTCACCCTCCTCCCACCCTTTACCCTCAAGCAGGCCCTGATGTCTGTTGTTTCTTTCCTTTTGTACATATGTACTCAAATATCATAACCAAATTTAGTTATAAAGTAAATCTCATGTAATCTCATGTAACTCTGTATCTAGATGTTAGATCTGCGTTTTTGTTAGTTAGTAATACTGTATTTCAAGATCTGTTGCTATGATGAGACTTAAAATGGTCATAAGGCTAAATAGTCTACTTATTTCATTTAAGCTTTATGACTGCAAAGGATAAAATAGACACTAAAGTATAGAAAACATTAATACCTTATGACCTGCAATCCCACTTCTAAGTATATACCCAACAGAAATGTATAATTACTGTTTTGGTGAAATGGTCACTAAAAGACAAATACTGAAATGTGTATAGCAGTGTGACTTATAATAGCCAAAATCCAGAAACAACCTAAATATCTATAGTAGTCAAAGAAATAATAATAGTATATTCACATAATGAAATACTACACAGCAATGAGAATGAATAAACTATCATTTCAGACAATAGCACAAATGACTCTCATAATCACAACATTGAATGGAAGAAGGCAGCCACAAACAAGGATATACTGAATGATTCCAATCATATGAAGTTTGAAAGCAGGCAAAAACTAAATGTCAGAAACCAGGATAGTGATTACCCTTAGAGGACAGGGTAAGTGAATAATAGAAAGAGGAACCAGGAGGGCTTCTGAGGAATTATTGATATTGTGTTTCCTGACACAGATAATCATCACAGAGTGTGTTCACTTTGTGAAAATTCATTGAGCTATATACTTACGATTTGTACACCTTCTGGACCCATACTTCAATTAAAAACTTTACTCCAAAAGAGTATGAAGAGAGGAGAAGTGAAAGTTTCAGAAAGAGAAAAATAAGAGAAAATAAATAACAACAACCAAAATATGAAACTCATTTCTTGCCAGATACTGACCTGATGACAAGATCCTGTTTTGCCACCAAGAAGCCCAGCTTCTCTTCCTGTTTACAAATGTCCATGCTAACAGGATTAATATTATATTTCTTGCCTAACTGTTCAATTTGATTCTTCATGTCAGAGCCTATTTCAAGAATTAAAAGTCACATTTTTAGATATATCAGAGTAACATATATTTTAACATCTCCAAAAATAAATTTTCAAATTTCAGAAACAAAGTAGTTTTCTAAAATGTAGAAGTCAACATGCTATAAAACATATTTTTCTTCTTCAAAAATTAGGGCTTATTTACCTACTGTTATTTCTATATTGCCATCCCTTGATAAATATTCCAATACAGGCTCAGATACGTAGCCAGATCCAAGAACCAAAACCTTTCTCCTGGTGCCCATTGAAAGTGACTGAGCACGTTCCCTATTTAAAAAAAAAAAAAAAAGGGAAAGGGCTAATTAAAATTTTTTTTTTAAATAACAGAATCTTGCTGTCCACAAATCACACTAAAACCTAAATAATGAAGCAACATTTTCTCTTCACATAACTTAAAATAAGAATTTCAACATGAATGAGTTCCCTATGTCAACATTTTTTAAAATTATTTTACATTTTGTACAATGAAGAGCAATAGACCTGACATCTCTGGGATATATATCTATAGATGTATAGACGTATTTCATGAATTCCCAGTATTACTAGTGAGGTGCAGATGCTGGACCTTTTCTTGGCTTACTCGTGATTGAGTAACTTGGTCTCACATTTTATCATTCCAGAAGATGTGATTCAAAATCATGGAAGGGGTTTTACCTTGGAAACCTTATTTATTCCTCACAACAATCACAGAAGACAACAATTTGAGGAAGAGAATATTATTATCCATATTAGAAATTGTTTTGTCATATATCTTTAGAGTCACTTGAAAATAGTCAAAACCATGACTTTGAGTCACACATGCCATGGGTTCAATGTAGAAACCAAAGACTAGTGTTAGGCATTTTTTAAATTCTTGAACAGTTTATTCTGCTGGAATTTATATTAATACCTTCCAGGCAGATGACTTTCTGTCTTTCCCACAAACTATGTCCTCCAAGGCAGCATCTAAGACTTACCCATCTTTATAAACCCATTAATGCTCAGCACGTTTTGTCTTAAATATGGAATTTACTCATTAAATATTTTTTGAATCAAATTCCCTGTTATCAACATGAAACCATAGAAATGGCCTAGTGCCAGGGACTGAAGTAGGCTCTGTTATTTAGAATCTTTAGGCCATAATGTCTCTTGAACATTAACCCAAAAAACTTTTCATTAATTTAAAAAAAATAAAAATAAATATAAGTATAAAAAAATTCCTGTCCTTCTGTACCCCAGCACACATATTACTCATGTGAAGAGGTCTCATTTAACTACTACTGTCTCCCATTTCACCTTCCAGAGAGAACCACTATTATTCGGTTATTATATATTCTGTCTAACAATATTTTCTATAGTTTGTATAATTAAAACATTCCAAATACCAAATGCTCAAAACAGAAACTCACTCCTAGATTGTAATACTGTCCAGCCCATCAGTACCCCCAAACCCCAGACTCCAGGTTAATAATCACGTGCTAAGTGATGAAAAGAACAGAAGAATAAGGCAGGGTTCAATATAAAGTAAATTTCCTTTCAAAATGCAACCTTTATTATCAGTATCTTAGCACAAGTTTCCATCAGGAAAGAGGGCAGCAAGTTCTAGCAATTGGAGCCAATAAACCTGCTGCTTCATGAAATATCACACATAAGACAGAAGATATCATCATGACCAGTCATGTTAGACATGTCACTAGTATCAGTAGTGTAAAAGACCATCAGATGATGAGAACCAAAACATAGAGCTATGAAAAACAAACAGATGTGAAGTTTTACCTGTAAGAAACTCTCCTATAGGGTTATGGAGTTAGCTTCTCTTATTCACAAAGAAAAAAAGTAAATACTTAGTGTCTTATGCCAGTATATTTCACTGACACATTAAAAAGTAACTATAATCAAACCAGCACATATGGAAAAGGCCTAACTATAGTACACTTGATCTGGGCAGATCTCTTTGTTTACTACTTGTAGGTAGAACCACTGAAAAAGAAGATAAAACAGTTGTGTTGTTTCCCAACTCTGGTTTCTCCTGAGACTTCAGTATATGGGTTCCTTTTTTAATGTGAAAAAACCAGCAGAGTAGATACAAACACAGATCAAGGGCAATTGGCTGGAGGAGACCAGAATATTCCAAAAAAATAAAATTAATGTTTTCAAACTTTAAGTAGTAAAATCAATTAAGGAGACAAAGGCCTTGGCTAAAGACCTTTCTAAAGTAACTATTCTCTTGAGTAGATTTGTTACATTACTTTTTGGCACCTTCCCCCTAATAAGAATCCCTGGAGAAAACTACCTCTTATTTTCATCAATCATTTATTCACAACTCTCTGAATTTGTAACCACGAATTCACTTTCCTGAACATTATACTAAAAAAAAGAGAGTCCAAATCCTCAACTAAAACCCAAACTGAAAGCACCACAGGAAGGCTAGTGTGCTCATTTTCCTTTGAGAAAATAACTGAGGCATGACCATGTATCAAAAGCTAGAGAAAAACAAGAAGTTACCTGAAGGATAATCCTTTTGGATTTTTGCTTGCTTACCCATACATCTACACAGGCTATTAGAAAGCCAAAATGATGCTATGCTACTGTTAAGTGGGAAACAGTCACAGTGGTTTCAGCCAGCCACTTAGGTTGGATTTCCTACATTTTCAAACATTATCAAAATGCATATATTCTACAAACCTAATATTAAGAACTCCCACTGAAGCATTAAAAAATACTCATGAATTCCAAGATAAGAATAAATGTATAAAACAAGAGGATTTGAACAATACTTACCTGCTCTCCCGGAGTGTCTGGATATATTTATATTTATCAGGTAATGTACCGTTGGATGTAATCACTGCCTAAATGTATATGACACAAGACATTTCTTTAGTATCCACAATTTAGTCCTACAAACATGGTCTTATGACTGATAGAGAAGAGACAGAATGACAAAGATGGAGAGAGAGAGAAACAGAGAGAAGGGAGCAAAAATGGTAGTAGAAAAAATACATTTATGAAAAAATATTCTTGTCACAACTTACATCTCTCACCACAGGAGAAAAATTCTGACTTTCAAGAGGCTGTGTCGCGTCTGATAATATCTGAAAGGAAAATGAGATTTGTAAGAGATAAACGACACTGCAAAGAAGGCCTCTTGGTGTTTGTATCCATATTAAAATATTAATCAAGGGAAAAAAAGAATTTAAGAAACAGTTTTCTGAGGATCACTAAGTATAAGTGATTGGTAATAGAAGTCTTCTACAAGCAATCAACTCTGCCCACAAGACTATGGTGTTTCAGCACAAGTCCCAATTTTAAAACTAAAATTGGATTATAATCATCTTTGCTTGCTGTGAACACAAAAAAGCTTATCCTTTCCAACCAGTTAAATGTATCATATTAAGCATGTTGTCAAATATCTTTACAAGCTTTATAGCTATAGTCCTCCCTTCAAGGGCCTCTACTCCATTCCAAAAGTTCAAACTGTTCTATTAGGAGTAGAGAATGAGGTTTTCCACTCAGCAAGCCCACCAACCCTGCAGTAAGGGGTCTCCCTCAGATCAGTATCAGTATTAGTAGTTATATGTATAGGTACATCAGCATTTCAAAGGTGGTAGCAAAAGTGACTTGACTGAGTAGACCTAGAAAGTCATTCACACCCTCTTCACATTATCTTGCAAAATTGAGTCAGAGACAACAAAAAAAGTAAGATGTCTCATATTAACATTTCAGCAACCCTCTATTCCTCCTCTTTTCTCCCAAGGAACCTAACTCTTGAATATACTGCCAAGAAGTAATGGGTATATAAATTAGTCCCTCTCAAAGAACCCAATTCTTGAATATACTGCCAAGAAGTAATGGCATATAAGTTAGCATTGCTGTTTCTGGTGGACAGGGGAGGGCCAATGAGACAATCTTTCCTCCCTAACTATAGGTTAAGATCTAGCTCACTCACCCAACTAAGAACAAGAAAAATGTTCCTAGAAAGTGCTGGTAACAGAGAATTTATTTACTGTATTAAAATAAATAGAAAATGGTTTTCATGTATCTAAAATACATGGTAATTTGAAAAAGGTCAGTTCTCCAAAGGACTGAAACCTAGATTTAAATTATTTCATCCTAACTGAATTTAGGTGAATTTCTCCTAACCTTTATCCTTGTCTATCCCACTGCCCAAAACAAAAAATATATTATCTGGAGGAAAATCACACAACATCCAGAGCCTCGAGTCATCTCTAAAATTTTGAATACGCAATGTCTAGCATTCAACCAAAAATAAATAAACATATTGAAAGGTAAGAATTTACTGAAAACCATAAAAAACAAGGAAAAAAACAGGGAACATAAATAGAACCAAGAAGTGTAATGGAATTAACAAAAATGATTCTAAATTGTGATTAATATGTTCAAAAAATAAAAGGACAATATAGATAACTTTTTTAAAAATGTAAAACTTTAAAATTAATGAATATAAATTTTTGATAAATGAAAAATAACATGTTTCAAGCCTTGGAAGACAGATGAACATCCAAATATATGAAGCTCAACAATCTCCAAACAGAGTTAACCCAAAGAGGTCCCTTTATAATTACTGTCAAAAACCAAAGACAAATGATATTAAAAGCAGCAAGATAAAAATATCATGTTACATATAAGGGAATCTCCATTAGACTATCAGCAGATTTCTCAGTAGAAATCCTGCAGGCCAGGAGAGAATGGGATGATATATTCAAAGTGCTGATGCACAGAAAACTGCCAGCCAAAAATGCTATACACTGAAGCTGTCCTTCAGAAAAAAAGAAGAAATAAAGTCTTTCCCAGACAAGCAAAAGTTTAGGGAATTCTTCACCACTAGAGCTGCTCTGTAAGAAATGCTTATGGGAGATTTTCAAGTAGAAAAAACAACATTACTAACATGAAAACATATAAAATTAAAAAATTCACTGGTAAAGGTAGATACACAATCAAATCCAGAATACCCCAATACTACTATGGCACTCTGCAAAACATAGGTATATATAACTCTAGGATGAAAGTTAAAATTCAAAACAGTCAAAAATAATGATAGCTACAATAAAGTATTAAGAAATATGTAAGCTAAAAAGATGTAAATTGTGACATCAAAAAATATTAACTGGTTGCACCCAACTCGGAAAGGTAAAAAAGAAATGTGAACACACACACACACACACACACACACACACACACTGGTGGGAGGGTAGAAGTCTAGAGTTTTTGTATGCAACTGAATTTGTTATTAGTATAAAATAGTCTATTATAACTATAAGACATTTTATGTAAGCCTTGTGGTAACCACAATGCAAAATACTAAAGCAGATATTCAAATGATAAAGATAAAAGAATATAAATTTAGCACTAAAGGAAATCACTAAATCACAAAGATAAACAGAAGGAGAGGAAAAAAAGAACAAATAAGCTATAAAGCAATCAGAAAACAATTAACAAAATGGCAGTAGTAAGTCCTTGGCATATCAATAATTACTCTGAATGTAAACAGATTAAATTGTTCAATTAAAACACAGAGTGGCTGAATGGGTTAAAAAGACAAAGCTCTACAATAGCAAAGATATGGAACCAATCTAGATTCCCATCAGTGGTGAATTGGATAAAGAAAATGTGGTATATATACACCATGGAATACTATGCAGCCATAAAAAAGAATGAAATTGGCCAGGCACAGTGGCTCACACCTGTAATCCCAGCACTTTGAGAGGCCAAGGTGGGCAGATCACCTGATGTCAGAAGTTCAAGACCAGCCTGGCCAACATGGTGAAATCCTGTCTCTATTAAAAATATAAACATTAGCCAGGCTTGGTGGTGGGCACCTGTAATCCCATCTACTGGGGAAGCTGAGGCAGGAGAATTGCTTGAACCCAGGAGGCGGAGGTTTGTGAAATGAGATGGTGCCACTACACCAGCCTGGGTGACAGAGCAAGACTGCCTCAAAAACAAACAAACAATGAAACTATGTCCTTTGCAGCAATCTGGATGCAGCTGAAGGCCATTATCCTAAGCAAATTAATGTAGGAACAGAAAACCAAATACCACATGTTCTCAGTTATGAGTGGGAGCTAAACACTGAGTACCCATGGACACAAGGAAGGGAACAATAGAAACCAGGGTATACTTGAGGGTGGAGGATGGGAGGAGGGTGAAGACTGAAAAACTACCTATCAGGTACTATGCTCACTACTTTAGTGACGAATTCATTTGTGCTCCAAACCGCAGTGACATGCAATTTACTCATGTAATAAAACTGCACATGTACCCCCTGAACCTAAAATAAAAGTTGCAAGGAGGAAAAAAAAAAAAATAAGCTCTCAGTATATGCTGCCCACAAGAGACACACTTTCACCTTAAGAATGCACATAGGCTTTCATCCCTCAAAGGGGATGAAAGAAGATATTCCATGCAAATAATACCAACAGAGGACAGGGACAATTCTTATTCTAGATAGAAAAAACTTAACACAAAAACTTTCACAAGAGACAAAGAAAGTCATTATTAAAGAGCTCAAGTCATTAAGAAGTCATAGCAATTGTAAATACATGTGCACTCAACATTGGAACACCTAAACATATAAAGCAAATATTAATTAATCAACATGAAGGTAAAAAATAGATACCAAAACAATAATAGTAGGAGACTTCAATACCCCTCTTTCAAAAATGGGAAGATCAACCAGAAAGAAATTAATAAGAAAATACTGGAATTGATCTGTGCTTTAGACAAAATGGACCTAATAGATAAATATAGAACTTTTTATCCAGTAGCACCAGTGTATGCATTCTTCTCTAGTACATATAGAACACTCTCCAGAATAGACCATATGGTAGGCCACAAAATATGTCTTAACAAATTCAAAATAATTGAAATCATATCAAGTATTGTTTCTGATCACAATGGTATGAAGCTAGAAATCAATAACAAGAGAAACTTTGGAAACTACAAACACATGCAAATTAAACAACACACTCCTCATCAATCAAGGAGTCAATAGAGAAACTAAAAGTGAAATTTAAAAATTTCTAGAGACAAATGAAAATGAAAACACAACCTACCAAAACCTATGAGATACAGCAAAAGCAGTACTCAGAAGGAAGTTTATAGCAATTTTGAAATGCCTATTTCAAAAAAGAACAAAGATCTCAGATAACCCAATGTTGTACCTCAAGGACCAAGAAAAACAGGAACAAACTGAACCCAAAATTAATAGACACAAAGAAATAATGATGGTTAGAGAAGATATAAACAAAATAGAGACTTAAAAAAATACAAAAGATCAATGAAACAAAGAGTTTGTTTGAAAAGGTAAACAAAATCAACAAACCCCAAGTCTGCCTAAGGAGAAAAGACTCAAATAAATAAAATTTTAGATGACTGTTGTTGGTGTATTGAAATGCTAGTGATTTTTGTATGTTGATTTTGTATCCTGAAAGTGCTGAAATTGTTTATCAGCTTAATTTTTGGGCTAAGACTATGGGGTTGTCTAGATATAGAATCATGTCATCTGCAAAAAGGGATAATTTGACTTTCTCTCTTCCTATTTGAATGCTTTTTATTTCTTTCTCTTGCCTGATTGCTCTGGCCAGGACTTCCAATACTATGTTGGATACAAGTGGTGAAAGAGGGCATCCTTGTTGCCAGTTTTCAAGGGGAATCAGTGTCATTAAAATGGCCATACTGCCCAAAGCAATTTATAAATTCAATGCTATTCTTATCAAATTACCCATGACATTCTTCATAGAACTAGAAAGAAACTATTTTAAAATTCATATGGAACCAAAAGGAAGCTGAATAGCCAAGGCAATCCTAAGGGAAAAAAATCAGAGCTAGAGGTATCATGCTACCTGACTTCAAACGATATTTCAGGGCTACAGTAACCAAAACAGCATAAGACTGGCACAAAACCAGACAAAAAGACCAATAAAACAGAATAGAGAGCTCAAAAATAAGGCCATACATCTTCAACCATCTGAGCTTCAACAAAACTGACAAAAACAAACAGTGAGGAAAGGACTCCCTGTTTACTAAATGGTGCTGGGATAACTGGCTAGCTATATGCAGAAGATTAAAATTGGATCGCTTCCTTACAGCATATAAAATGGTGTAAATCAACTCAAAGTGGATTAAAGAATGAAATGTAAAACCCAAAATTATAAAAACCCTGGAAGATGATCTAGGCAAAATCATTCTGGACATGGGAACTGGCAAAGATTTCATGATGAAGACACCAAAAACAATTGTAACAAATGGGATCTAATTAAACTAAAGAGCTTTTGCACAGCAAAAGAAACTATCAACAGGGTAAACAATCTACAGAATGGGAGAAAATATTTGCAAACTATGCATCTGACAAAAGTCTAATATCTAGCTTCTATAAAAACTTAAATTTACGCCGGGCGCGGTGGCTCACGCTTGTAATCCCAGCACTTTGGGAGGCCGAGGTGGGCGGATCACGAGGTCAGGAGATTGAGACCACGGTGAAACCCCGTCTCTACTAAAGATACAAAAAATTAGCTGGGCGTGGTGGCAGGCACCTGTAGTCCCAGCTACTCGGAGAGGCTGAGGCAGGAGAATGGCGTGAACCCGGGAGGCGAAGTTTGCAGTGAGCTGAGGTTGCGCCACTGCACTCCAGCCTGGGCGACAGAGCGAGACTCCATCTCAAAAAAGAAAAAAAAACTTACATTTACAAGAAAAAACAAACAACCCCATTAAAAACTGGGCAAAGGACATGAACAGACACTTTTCAAATGAAGACATACATGCAGTCAACAAGCATATGAAAACAAATTCAACATCACTGATCATTAGAGAAATGCAAATCAAAACCACAATGAGATACCATCTCACACTAGTCAGAATGGATATTACTAAAAAGTCAAAACATAACAGATGCTGGTGAGGTTGTGGAGAAAAAGGAATGCTTATACACTGTTGGTGGGAGTAAAAATCAGTTCAACCATTGTGGAAAGCAGTGTGGCAATTCCTCAGAGAGCTAAAAACAGAACTACTCTTCAACCCAGCAATCCCGTTACTGGGTATATACCCAAAGGAATATAAAATGTTCTATCATAAGGACACATACACATGCACATGCTGTTGTAAAGAGTGCTCACTGGATGCTATTGTAAACAGCAGAGACATGGACTCAACCTAAATGCCTATAAATGATAGACTGGATAAAAAACATGTGGTACACCATGGAATACTATGAAGCCATAAAAAAGAATGAGATCATGTCCTTTGCAGGAACATGGATAGAGCTAGAAGCCATTATCCTTAGCAAATTAATGCAGGAACAGAAAACCAAATACTGCATGCTCTCCCTTATAAGCAGGAGCTAAATGATGAGGACATATGGACACACAGAGGGGAACAACACACGTTGGAGCCTTCCTGAGGGTGAAGGGAGACGAGCAGAAAAAATAAATATTGGGTAGTAGGCTTAATACCCTGGTGATGAAATAATCTGTATATCCACCCCTCGTGATACAAGTTTACCTATAGAACAAACCCGCACATGTACCCCTGAACCTACCAGTTTTTTTTAAGTATGTATTAGCTTCTGCAACAATATTGCATAACAAATCACCCACAACTCAAAAAAAAAAAAAAACACACAGATGAAAAAGGAGACATCACAACTGATACCACAGACATACAAAGGATCATAAGACAGCATTATGAACAATGATATGCCAAAAAATTGGAAAACCTAGAAGAAATGAACAAATTCCTGGACACATACAAGCTACCAAGATTGAACCAGAAAAAAAAAAAACAATCTGAATAGGCGAATCAATAACAAGCAGCAAGATTGAATCAGTAATAAAAAGTCTCCCATCAAAGAAAAGCCCAGGACCTGATGGTTTCACTACTGAACTCTACCAAACATTTAAAGAAGATTTAATACCAATTCTTCTCAAACTATTCCAGAATATCAAGGAGGAGGAAATTCTTCCAAGCTAATTTTATAAGGCCAGTGTTAATGTGATACCCAAATCAGACAAAGACGTAACAAAAAAAGTAAACTTCAGGCCAATATCCCTGAAGAACATAGATACAAAAATTTTCAACAAAATATTAGAAAACCAAATTAAACAGCATATTTACAAGAGCATTCACCATAATAAATGGGATTCATTCCAGGGGTGCAAGAATGGTTCAACATATGCAAATTAATAAACATAATTTATCACATTGACAGAATGAAGGACAAAAACCATATGATTATTCCAACAGAAACAGAAAAAAGTATTTGACAAATTCAACATCACCTTATGATAAAAACCTTCATCAAATTCGGCATACAGGGTACATACCTCAACATAATAGAAGCCATATTTGACAGACCCACAGCTAACATCATACTGATCATGGAAAATTGAAAGCTTTTTCTCTAAGATATGGAACAAGAAAAGGATGCTACTATTCAACATAGTACTGGATGTTCTAGTCAGTGTAACTAGGCAAAAAAAAAGAAAACAAAGGCACCCAAATTGGAAAGCAGGAAGTCAAATTGTCCTTGTTTGCAGATGACGAAATCTTATATATAGAAAACTCTAAAGACTCCATCAAAACACTGTTAGAACTGATAAATTTAGTAAAATTGCAGAATGCAAAATCAACATACAAAAATTAGTAGCATTTCTATATGCCAAGAGTGAACAATCTGAAAAAAAAAATCCCGTTTCCAATAGCCACAACAAAAATAAGATGCATAAGAATAAATTTAACCAAGGAAATGAAAGATCTCTATACTAAAAACTGTAAAACATTGATGAAAGACATTGAAGAAAACAAAAACAAATGTAAAGATATTCCCATGTTCATGGACTGGAAGAATTTATATTGTTAAAATGCCTATACTACCCAAAGCAATCTACCAAATCAGGGCAATCCTTACCAAAAAAAAAAAAAAGATAATCTTCCCAGAAATAAAAAAGACAATCCTAAAACTAGTATGAAATCACAAAAGACCCCAAATCGTCACACAATCTTTAGCAAAAAGAATGAAGCTAGAGGCATCACACTACCTGACTTCAAAATATACTACAAGCTATAGTAACCAAAACAGCATGGTACTGGCATAACAGCAGACACATAAACCAATGGAACAGAAAGGCAAGCCCAGAAAGAAATCCATACGTCTATATCCACCAGTTTTGGAGAAAAGTGTCAAGAACAAACATTAAGGGAAGAAGAGTCTCTTCAATAAATGGTGCTGGGAAAATTGGATATCTCATTCAGAAGAATAAAACTAGACCCCCTATTTCTCATCATATAAAAAAATCAACTCAAAATGGATTAAACACTTAAATAGAAGACCTAAAACTATGAAACTACTAGAAGAAAAAAAAAAACATAGGGGAAATGCTTCATGATATTGACCTGGTTAAGAATTGTTTGGATAAGAATTCAAAAGCACAAGCACAAAACCCAAAAACAGACAAATGGAATTACATCAAACTAAAAAGCTTCTGCACAGCAAAACACACAAACAAACAAAAAATCAATTGAGTGAAGAAACAACAGAATGGGAGAAAGTATTTGCAAACTATACGTCTCAGAAGGAAGTAATACCCAGAATATACAAGAAAGTCAAAGAACAAAACAGCAAATAATACAATCAAAAATGGGCTGTACTCAAAGTAAATCTAATGGCTTTAAATGCACGTATTGCTAAAGAGAAACACAGGAAAATAATTACCTAAGCACTTATTGCAAGAAATTATGAAAAGAAAGGTTAACTAAGCTCTCAATAAAGTAAACTAAAGAATATAGTATAGGTAAGATTATAAATTAAGAAAACAGAAAATGATATAAAATAGAGATGATCACCACAGTTGAACTGATTTTTTGAGATGACTAATAAAATTGATCAATGCCAGGTAAAACAATTAAGAAAAAACAGAAGGCATACCCAACCAACATCAGGAAAAAGAGAAATCACTACAGAATCTATTAAAGGGTTAATAAGGTTATTACTACAAAAAAATTATGACAATAAAGTTTACAACTTAGATGAAATATAAATTCCTAGAAAATAAGCATACCAAAATTGACAAAGGAAAATAAAAATCTGAACATTCTTAAGTTTTTAAATAAAATATAATCTATAATTTTAAAACTTACCCTTAAAACTAAAAAAAGAAACAAACAAAAATGCTACCAACCCAAATCGTTTTGCTAATGAATTGTATCAAGTAGAACTAACACTGATTTCATGTAAAATGTTCCTGAGACCAAAAATAAGGAAATACTCTCTAACTTGTTTTAAGTCCAACATAACCTTAATATCCAAACCTGACAAAGACCTTATAATAAAATACAGTTATAGATTAAGCTCTCTAATGAACATAGATATTAATAATCCTAAACAAGATAAATCTATGTACCAACTCAACAAAATAATGTGGAGATACATATATATCTCCACAACCCCAAATGTCTACCAATGGTAAAACAGATTAATAAATTTTGGTATATTCCTTAGCAACCTGAACTTAGTCATAAATAAAAGGTTAACATACAGCCAAGTTGGATTTATCCTAAGAATGTGAAGTTAGTTTGATATTTGAAAACCAATTGACAAAATTCACATATTAACAGAGAAAAGGAAAAAATGATCTTCTCGATGAATACAGAAAATGCATATGATAAATGTACATAATATCCACATCATCCAGGCCATAATCCAGAATTATTCAATCTATGAAAACCAGAAGACTATGACCAATTCTCAAGGGAAAAGACAATCAATAAAGTTCAACTGCAAATGGACCCAGAAAGTTGGAAGTATGAGATAAACATTGTAAAGTGGTTTTTATAACTATGTCCCACGCAATAACGAAAAATACAGTCATAATTAATAAAAAGAAACTGTCTGCAGAGAAAGAGAAAATACCAAAACAAAATTTTTAAAAAAGAACCCAACAGAAATTCTAGAACTGAAAATAGAACATTGGAAATTAAAAATGCACAGAAAAGTCTGATTAGCAGAATAGAGAATATGAAGACATTTTCAGATAAAGGACAACTAAGAGAATCTGTCACCAGCAAACCTGTACTGTAAGAACTGATAAATTAAGTTATTCAGTCTGCAGGGAAATGATGCCAAAGGGAAATGAATGAAGAACATCAAAAATGGTAAACATCTTGGTAAATATATTATTGCAATTTTTACATACATACAGTTTGGCCACTTAAACATTTACCATTATAAAATTTTAGAAGTAGAGAAACTGTTAAGATCATGTATTCACGGCTGGGCGCGGTGGCTCATGCCTGTAATATCAGCACTTTGGGAGGCCAAGGCGGGTGGATCACGAGGTCAAGAGTTCAAGATCAGCCTGGCCAACATGGTGAAACCCCATCTCGACTAAAAACAACAAAAATTAGCCTGGCGTGGTGGCATGACCTGTGGTCCTGGCTACTCAGGAGGCTGAGGCAGGAAGAATCGTTTGAACCCAGGAGGTGGAGGTTGCAGTGAGCCGCGATTGCATCACTGCACTCCAGCCTGGGTGACAGGGCGAGACTCTGTCTCAAAAAAAATAAAATAAAATAAAATAAGATTATGTATTCATTACAACCTCATGTTACAGATGAAATATGAGGCTCAGAAAGGAAGTGAGTGCCCTGCTCAAGGCCATAAAGCAAGTTGATGTCTCCAGCAAAGCCCAGCATTTGTACTCTCCTTTTCCTGCTTCTTTAATCCCTCAGCACCAACTACAGACACATTGCAGATCCAGCACTGACTGCATCAGCAACACATGCTTAAATTCTCTGTATTTGTTTTATAATGTGTAAAATGGATTTAATGATGGTACTCACCTAATATGGTTCTTATGAGTACTTAAAATTAAAATATATTTAGTACTTCGAGCACTTCCTGCACATAGTAGGTCCAATATCATGTCTAACCATGACAGTGCCTGCTGCCTACAGTTTCTCAAGCCTGCTACATCTCCCTGTTGACATATTCCAATAGGAAAAAGAAAGGGTCAAAATGGAACACTATTTGAAAGAAAAGAAGATCACAGACTGGAAATTTCATTTATTCTTGCCCCACTAACTATTATTCTATTTTAGTGTGAGAGCTTATGAGGCAAGATATAGATGAAAAGAGCAAGAGCCATTCTTTATATTGGAATCATTGGCAGAGGCAGACAGTCTGAAATAAAAATAAAGCAGGAAGGCTATGAATGCTTAGGATAAAAACTGAAATAAGAAAAATTTTCTTTGATAAAGAAAATGGAATTTAGATAACATGGTATTTCATTAGCTAATCAATGATCACAGAAGAAAAATACATGACCTCAACATAAGCTGCCACTTAACTATTAGTGACCAGAACCCAATAAAAATGTTCTATATTTCTAATTTTTCAGATCTGGTTATTATGGCACAATAAGAGTGCCCTAGTATGAACTGACATAGATGGCAAAGAATTAAAAATAAAGCACGTTTTATCTCATATGTGGTGAACATTCTTAATAAAAGACCTATAATGGGAAAGAGATGTAATTGTAATTAAGCATGAAGGCAGTGATATCATCATATACCACAAGAGACAAGTAAGCAGATTATGTCAAATAAAATAGTATCAGTATGTATTTCAGGGAAGGGCTGGCATTTCAGTTTACAACAGATTTCTTAGATACAGAAGACCAGAACATTCACAGAATTACCCCATTATTCAATTTAAAGCCACAGAGTTGTTACTGATATTACCAGTCTGCTCACCATTTCTTCAACATAAGGGTAAAGCATGTCTCCAAAGCATTCTGTAGCTTCAATTGGGAGCTGTGCTGGTAAATTGTCAATGGAGCACATCAGGATCCCCGAGCCTTCAACACTAAGAGAAGCAATGTGGTTCATTCAGAAGCACGAAACATTATTTGTAAGTTCTGACTTCTCTAGATGTCTACTCCATTATATTTGCCTCGTTATCATTTGTAATTTGGTATAAAAGTATACGCGAAAATAAACAAAACTTTTCAAACAAAAAGTTTTCCTTTTTTCAGTAACCCGTCTCACATTTAAATATATTTGTGTGTGTCTATGTGTGTGTTCATATGTGCATGTTTTTTTGCCAAATTTTAGTATGTTTGAGTATATCTCTCCAAATTTTCATAACTTCATAAAGATGTGAAATACTGAGCATTTTAGAGTAGTATATCAATGTAACTAAGTGAGGAATATTATCTAACAACTTTAGCAAACTCACCTGTCATGAATAATATGCTGGTCTGCATCATACATGCAAAAGGGACGCTCTATTGTTGTACACTCAGTCATAAACTCTATAGACCCTCCTGTGTCAGCTGAAATGTCACATATTGCCACAAGTCTGAAAATAACATCAATACTTAGATGAGAGGATGAAATTCTGAAGTCTCCAACAAGACTAATAAAAAGGAGTTTGGAACAATTTTCAATGTGGATCCCAAATATTTTCCAGGCTTTTGGGGTCTTTTTCCTGGAGCTCATTCTTCAGGACTCTGCACTGTTTTGTGATACAGAGAATCTTCAAAGTATGAATTTTAGTCTCCAAAAAAAAAAAAAAAAGAAAGAAAAGAAAAAAGGAAACAAAAGCAGAAAATTGCTTTCCTAGAGAAATCATTAACAGACTAAAGTTAACATAGTTATCTCTAAATAACTCAGAAAGGTTCAATTATGCTACCTCCACCCTGCTTAGTACTGTATAGTTTTACATGTGGTTACACAGAAATCTCTAGAATTATGAACAAAAGTCTCAGTCCGGCATTCAAAAAGTTGACTACAATTTTTCTGCCCAATCTCCAATTACCACTTGCATACATGAACCAATGTAGAGCTAGACTGACACATTCAGCACCCTAAATATGCTTTGGTAGCTCCATATTTATTTATTTATTTATTTTTATTTTATTTTATTATTTTATTTTTTTTATCATACTTTAGGGTTTTAGGGTACATGTGCACATTGTGCAGGTTTGTTACATATGTATCCATGTGCCATGTTGATTTCCTGCACCCATTAACTCGTCATTTAGCATTAGGTGTATCTCCTAATGCTGTCCCTCCCCCCTCCCCCCATCCCACAACAGTCCCCGGAGTGTGATGTTCCCCTTCCTGTGTCCATGAGTTCTCATTGTTCAATTCCCACCTATGAGTGAGAACATGTGGTGTTTGGTTTTTTGTCCTTGCGATAGTTTACTGAGAATGATGTTTTCCAGTTTCATCCATGTCCCTACAAGGGACGCGAACTCATCATTTTTTTATGGCTGCATAGTATTCCATGGTGTATATGTGCCACATTTTCTTAATCCAGTCTATCGTTGTTGGACATTTGGGTTGGTTCCAACTCTTTGCTATTCTAGGCATGTAACTGGCATCAAGTAAATGCCAAGGGAATGCTAGGAGCAACAACATCACCGGGGTTTAGAAGAAAGCAGAAGCATTGGGCGCAGCAAATCTTAAAGGGAGGAATGAGGAGAACAAGAATTCCAAGTGAAAGGATTGGTGCTTAACAAATATGGAGCTACCCAATGCTTCTGCTTTCTTCTAAACCCCGGTGATGTTGTTGCTCCTAGCATTCCCTTGGCATTTACTTGATGCCAGTTACATGCCTAGAAAAGCAAACATATCTTTTACTCTTCCACAAATATTTATTAATTAGTTAATTCAATATTTAATAATTATTTCAATGCCTATTATATATCAGGCAACGTACTAGGTGCTTGTGGCCAAGAGAAACAGACCCCCTATCCTTAAGGAGATTAAGTTCTAGGAAGAGGGAGAAAAATCATAAACAAGAGAAAATAAATGAGGAATTTCAAAACAAAAAACAGAGTAACAGACTAGAGATAGAGATGAGAATGGAGAAACAAGAGAAGACTTCTCTGAGGAAATAGTTTCAGAGCTGCATGGGGCATCACAGAAGACAAAAGAAGAATGTTTCAAGAAGTAGAGGTGGGCTGGGCATGGTAGCTCATGCCTATAATCCCAATACCTTGGGAGGCCAAGGCAGGAGGTCTGCTTGGGGTCCAGAGATTTAGACCAGCCTGGGAAACATAACAAGACCCCATCTCTAAAGATAAATACATACAATAACATTTAAAAAAAAAAAAAAAAGAAGAAGGAGGGATGGTTAACAGTGTTGAGTACTGCCAAGAGGTCAAGAAAGATAAGGCAGAGAAGTAGTCATTAGAAATCAAGTCCTGTGATATGTGATATTTGATCCTCTAATAATGGAAGCAGCTGGTCAAAACTACTATCGTTGCTGAAGTAGAATCCTTACTTGTGTGGTAATGCAGGGCAGCCTTCCACACCAGCAGCTGAGAACTTGCCTGGAGCCAGGAGACTCTGAGCATCTTGGCGGGTTAGGAGGCGAGGAGTGTTTTGTTCCCAGTAGATTCCATTAATTAAGCAAGTTGTATAGGGTGCAATCTGTAATGCAAGTTCCAGGTTCAAGAAAATAGAAAATAGCCTATTTTAATACAGTATACTGAAAGAGAGCTATCAGTAAATTCTATGAGAAATAATTAAATGTAACTTCTAATTGATTTTCTTATTGTCCATGTCAGTGTCCATCTTTTGAGGCAAAGATAATAAATAGCCACCCAGATTTCAGTGTAGAATTACCCCATGACAGAGAAATATATGACTATAAATACATTAATATGTTCATTCTATAATGTATTGCATGCCAAAGAAAAATGAAAGGACAAAAACAAAACAAACAAACAAAAAACAGTGGACCTAAAATTATATTTCCAGCTCTAATACCAGTAGGGTATGACCTAAATCATGCTACCTCAACTTCCCTGGGCTCTATTTTTCTTACTTGCCAGATGGGGATAATACACACCCCATTCCTCAAAGGAATGCTGTGAAGATTAAATCGGATAACATCTGTAAGCTCTATGGAGCAATGTGCTACATACATGCATACGTGGCAACTAGGTCAGTATCAGTTTTAGGATGCATCCAATCACCAATACTTCTGTGACTGGGGAAATGAGAAGGAATAAAGATTTCTTAGATTCAAAATTTTTCAGTTTGAAACTATGTTCATAATTTTTCTTCTTCAAACATCTCAAGCTGAAGGTAAGTGTTCCTTTCCCTAACATGCCCTGCATGATATAAGGGCTAAACTTCATACCAGAATCTGAAAATGCTATGTTGGTCAAACATATTTAAAATTATTTAAAGCATTCTTTTTTACAATAAATGCATGCATTTTTTGTTTTATCTATTTTTTGGTTTGTTAGTTTATCTGGGGGAAGATTGTTGCATGGCCAATGACTATAGAAGACACAAATGCATTTTATTTGTTTTAAGATATAGCCAGTGTGTCACATCGAAGGATTTGATTTGTAAGTATAATGGCTTTTTCATACAGTGGGGATGGTCTGCACTTATATAGGCACACTATTTAACCCTCACCCTAATAATCAATGGCATGCATTTCAAGATTGCTGGCTGAGATTACGGTTGCAATTTGTGGCCATGTTGAGACCAAACGTCATAGGCATTATGCTCTTACCCACAGTGCTAACAAGTCCAGGATAAATACAGAAAACAATAACGCACAGGAAATGGCTTAGAGCTATTGGGCACATGTAGACCTGAAGCAGAAATGGAGACAGTGAAACAAAGAGTGTATCCACAGAAACCACCAAAAGCACTAAGCAAGACTACTCCGAATACCCTAAAAGATGATAGCTCCAAAGGCCAACTCATGATACCCAAAGGACTCACAACAGGAAAACTGAAAGCCAATGTGCAATTCATAATTTCTCTCCTTGAAAATAGCCTACCTACACTGTATCATAAGCAACCAACTTAAAAGGTGAATACGATACTCACATCGGTATTAAAACGACTTATGTAGCGCTCAGGATGTTTGTCATACTCTGCAGGATCATACACACCATCTGTTTTCCTGACAAGATGATGATGACGACTTAACACCGTCCCATACACTTTTCTGAGGTCTTGCAAAGGAGAAAGAAATTAGTAAAGTGGGAGACAAATAATAAAAATTTATGGTGACAAAATATTGTAACATAGACTGTTAAAAACATTAAAAGTCATCTCCTGTCCCTTACCTCCAGTTTGGGAAACTTCTTTTAATTCATGGGGCTCCACATATTCACAAGGTAGCTCATTAAAGATTGCTTGGGCTCCCTACAAATAACATATGAGTAAAAATCCAAAAATCAATAGAAAAAGAACCAACATGGTTTTCTGCAAAGATCTGATCATTTTCCCAACAATTACATAGCTCCACTTGCCTTCCCTACAGCCAGGACTGCAACACAGAAATACAGATGAGTTGCTTACAACCAGCCTGCTAGCTAGCTTTTATTCCTGTTTGAACAGCGAAGGGGCTTTAATTTTTTTCTTTTTTATTTAAGCTACTCAGAGTATCAATAAGAGTGTTTAGAAATGAGGGAAAAAATATTTCTATTTATTTTAGATCCATTGCAGAAATTATTTCAAATGGGGAAATTATATTTCTTACAAAAGAAATAATTGGATGCTTACCTCACAATATAATAAGAATGATATCCTATTTGTAAAATATTTTCCGTGAAGAAGGAATTATTTTACAATTACAAGTTTCTGTAGGAGATTACAAACACATTCTTAAAACCACCAGAGAAGGAAGAAAGCATGAATTCCAGTCTTAAATGAATCTTCCTAACATCTTGTTTGCAAAACTCCAAGTAGTCTTAAAAAATGGACATCGTGAGGTCACTTTCAAACTCATGGACATTTTGGTGACGGAAGTAAAACAGATCACCCTCAGAACAGACCTTTACACTGTTAACAATGAATTATCTTATTTATCTATTTATTTATTTATTTATTTATTTATTTATTTATTTATTTTATTTATTTATTTTGAGAGAGAGTCTCGCTCTGTCACCCAGGCTGGAGTGCAGTGGTGCAATCTCGGCTCACTGCAACCTTTGCCTCCCGGGTTCAAGCGATTCTCCTGCCTCAGCCTCCTTAGTAGCTAGGATTATGGGTGTGCGCCACCATGCATGGCTAATTTTTGTATTTTTGGTATAGGTGGTGTTTTTCCATATTCGCCAGTTTGGCCTTGAACTCCTGACCTCAGGTGATCCGCCTGCCTTGGCCTCCCAAAGTACTGGGATTATAGGCGTGAGCCACCATGCCTGGCCAAATTATCTCTTTTAAAAAAAGAAAAAGAAAGGAAAAAAAAGTATTCCAAGACTCAGATAGCTAGCAATAAACTAAAAGCTATATGTGTGTATGTGTGTGTATAGATATACACACACATATACACTTACACATACACACACACACACATATATACACACACACATACATATACACATACACACACATATTTAGATCATTACTACTTTTCACTATGAGAAAAATATGTTGGTAAGAAAATTGCCTAAAATAGAATCTTCAGTCAACTTGAAATACCAACAAAATGCCTGCCCACATCATTTGGGTTAGTTTCAAAGTTTTGGATTGTTTTACAAAAGGAAGTCAGGTAAAATTTACCTTAGAAACATTACCAGTTCCTGTGAACACAAATGTTAAGGGTCCTATTGACTTAGGCATCAAACCCAAAGATATTTCATAGCCAGCATCACGGACAGCTTGCACAGCCTGACTGCTATTCCTGTAGTTATGAGCCATGCCAATGTGCTGAAAACAAACATACACAACTCAAGTTAGTCCACCAGCTCAGCATTTTTTTATTATTAAGGTGTGACATGTGTTTTCAAAAACAATAAGCAAAATAAACATCTCTCACCATAAAAGGTGTGTGATGTCCCAAAGCAAGGAGCCTTAAACCCATTCCATGTAAAATGTTGATCATTCCTGTTACAGAATCAGACCAATAGAAAGACTATTAGTTGGGAAGAATTTAAGCTGTTCTCTCTGCTCGTTCTCCAATCTGCATGGTGCCCTGCAGAAGCACAGATCACGCATCTCAGATTTAGAAGAGGCCTCAGTAGACTGTATCCATCCTCTCAACTTTCTGCCATCAAATGTGCTAACCCAAATGCATCCCCACCTATTCCTTCCACCTTCAATCCTGATAAAATAGGAAGAATGTTCCTCTTCTTATCTAAGGCTAATCTCTCCACCTTGGATCCGGATCCCATCCCTTCCTGTCACCCAAGGAATTTATTACTGAGTTACTCCCTTCACTATCCTTCCCTATTGCTTCATTCTTATCAGCATTTAAACATGCTCCCATGCCTCCCATAACAAAAACAAATGAACAAACAAAAACAAAGTCACCATTAACCCTAGGGCTCCCATCATCTATTTAGAGACCTAAATAGCTAAACTCAGTGGACACATTTTAGATCAGATCAGAAGTACTTGGCAATGCAGACCTCTTCTTTGTTGAAATGAAGAGTGCCCCTCAGCATCCCAACTTGAAATTTTTAATCCTACCTTTCTGTAGGATCCTCTTCCTGTGGCAATTCCTTTTACATTATTCACCCTCAGGATTATGTCCTGGGCTCTATTTTCTTCCATATCTACATTTGTCCCTTAGGTAATCTCATCTAGTCCTAAATTTCAAGTACTATCTATATGCAGATGACTTCAAGTCTCTCTCTCGAAAACGGATCTTTCTTTTGATTTCAAAACTTAGCCAGCCACCTTTTTATGTCTGTCTCAATTTGGATGTTCTTCAGAAAGCTAAAATTCAACATGCCTGCAGCAAAGACCTGAGCATCCATTCTTTCCTTATTCTTTTTAGGAAAGAACTTTCCATGCTCCTTCATTCCCGTCCTAACCCCCAACACACATCCCTACCAAATTTTCTTTTGTCGTTTTTCTAAAGTCAACTTATAAAGACATAGTTTATATACAACATAATGCACCCACTTAAAATGTATAGTTTGGTAACTGTTAACAAATATACACATCTGTGTTATTACCGCCATGATCAAGATACAGAGTATTTCACCAACTCCTGGTCTCCACAACTACTGATCTTTCTCTCTCTATAGATTAAGTTCTTCTAAAGTTACATATAAACGAAATTTTAAGCAGTCGTCTCTCAGTATATGCAGGGGGTTGGTTCTAAGACCCCTGCATATGTTAAAATCTGGGCATACTCAAGTCCCACAGTCAGTCCTGTGACACCTGCCTGTATGAAAAGGTGGCCCCTCATAAAGGTGGATTTTGCATCCCATGAATATAAGCAGACTCATGCAGTTCAAATTCATGTTGTTCAAGGGTCATTTGTACTCTTTTACAATGTGTCGGCTTTTACTCAGCATCGTGTTTTTGAGATTCATACATATTTTTTGTGTATCAGTATAGTCTTTTATTACTGAAGAGTTTCCCATTTCCATTTCAGTTGACTTCTCTTCTCATCATTTGGGTTGTTTCCAGGCTATTATAAATGGATTTGCTATAAAAAAAATCTTTGTATAAAATATTGTATTTCTCTTAATAAATGCCTATTAGTGGAATTTAGTTTGTACCTTGATACTTAAGTTTTCAGTTTCTTCTTGAGCTGATTTTGGTAATTTGTACATTTTGAAAATTTATCTAGTTCATCAGGGTTGCCAAATTCATTGACCTATTCATAATATTCCTTTATCCTTTTAATATTTATAAGATATAGTGATGGCCCCCTAGTATTCCTTCTTAGTAAATATTGTCTTCTCTCTTTTTCTATCAGTCTACCTACATGTTAATCAATTTTATTGATATTTTTCAGAGAACCAGGTTTTGGTTTCATTGATTTTCTCTATTCTTTTCCTGTTTCAGTTTCATTAATTTTCTCTGTATCTTTATTATTTCTTTCTTTCTACTTGCTTTTGATTTAATTTCTCTTTGATTTTCTAGCTTCTTATAGTGGAAGCACAAATTATTAATTTAAAAACTGTCTTCTCTAATAAAAGAATTAAATGCTGTAAATTTCTTTCTAATTGCTAATTTATACCCCCACACATTTTGATAAGTTATACTTTAAATTTTTATTCTATTAAAAATATCTTCTAATTTTCCTGTGATTTCTTCTTAACCCATCGTTTATTCAAAATTACTATCTCCCAAATATTTGGAAAATTTCCAAATATCTTTCTATAAAAACTTCTAGGTCAATTCTATTAAAGTCAGAATACATACTGTATGATTTCAGACTTTTAAATTTATCAAAAATTGTTTCGTGACTCATTCTATAGCCTATCTGGGAGTTTTTAGGCCATTAATGTAACTATTGATATAGCTAAATTTAAAGCTACCATGTTGCTGTTTATGTTCTTATTTCATTTGTACTTTGTTTTTTAAATGCCCTTTTTCTTGTATTTTTGCTTGAACTGTGTATTTCTTAGCATGAAATTTTACATCCATTATTGGCTTATTAGCTTTAGAGCCTTGTTTTATTTTTAGTCATTGCTCTAGGTTACCATATGCATCTTTTATCTTATTATAGTCAACTATCAAGTAATATTATACTACTTCCGGTATAATAAAATAATCTTGTTACAAAAGTATGGTTCTATTCCTTTTCACCTGTCCATCATTACTGGTGGCATAAGTTTTATTTCTACCTGTGTTATGAATATCACAATACATTGTTTCATTTGAAACTATCAATTAACTTTTAAAGAATTTTTTTGTTTTTTGAGACAGTTAACTCACTTTGTCACCCAGGCTGGAGTGTAGTGGCATGAACACAGTTCACTGCAGCCTCAACCTCCCAGACTCAAGCAATCCTCCCACCTCAGCCTCCCAAGCAGCTGGGACGACAGGCACACACCACCGAGCCCAGCTACTCTTGCATTTTTTTGTAGAGATGGGACTTCACCATGTGCCCAGGCTGGTCTCAAACTCCTGAGCTCAAGCAATCAGCCTGCCCTGGACTCCCAAAGTGAGCGACTGTGCCCAGCCCTAAAGAAAAGTTTTAAAATAAGATATGATGTTTTTTATGTTTGTTTACATTCTACCATTTGTAGTGTTCTTTATTCCTTTAATTCAATCCATGTTTTCAACTGACTTCATTTCCTTCTGCTTGAGAAATTTTTTAAATACTTCTATGTCAGTGAATTTTATCAGCTTTCATTTGACCAGAAAATCTGTGTTTAATCTTCATTTTCTAGAAAGATGTCCAGAAAGATATTGAAAAGATATTGTCTTTGGAAATATATTGTACTATGCATAAAATTATAAGTTGGTTTGTTTCCTCTCAGCACTTTAAAGATGTTGCTCCACTTTCTGCTTGCTTAAACTGTTTCTGATTAGAAGTTTGATGTTTATCTTAGTTATTCTATGTATATGGTTCCTTTTTCCCATTATTTTTAATGTCTTGATCATTGTTTTTTAGCAAGACAATTATAATGGTTCTACTGTCATTTTCTTTGTGATTTTTTATTTCTATTTTTGATTTGGGGTTTATTGAACTTCACTTATCTGTGTATTTATAAATTTTTATCAAGATATGGGAATGGTCTGGTCATTATTTCTTTCCTTTCTTCCTTCCTCATTGCAGTAGAATTAAACAAAATGAAGCATAAAAAGAGAAAAAGACTGAGAAAAAAATAGAATTTAAGTGACAGGTGGTGATCAAATGGTCTAATATGTGTGTATTTGGAGTCCCAGAAGGAAGAGAGGGAGGTGAAAGGAAAACAAGCCTTAAGAGAATCAATGTAATCCACAAACAATTGCCTATTAGAATAAAGCCCAATGCTCCTAAAAGGAAAACAACAAAATCTATCAACAATGTAAAATGAACAATGTCTGGCATTCAGTAAAAAATTATGATAATTTTTTTGTTTCTGTTGTTGATTAACCTGGAGATAATCAACAACAGAAACAATCCCAGAAACAAGAAATTACAGAGATTCTGGTCAATGTGCTCAAGGATTAAATGAAAACACAAACAAAATGAGGAGTAGAGGAAATCAATCTATCTACCATGTATCTATCAATCAATAGACACTACAGAAGAAAATCTATATATGTTCTCTAATCCTCTGCTTATGTATAGATTTTCCTCCATGGTATCTATTGATTGATAGGTAGATGGACTGATTTCCTCTATTTCTCTCCTCATTTTGTTTATGTTTCCATTTAAAACATGAACATACTGAACATTTATTATAGCTGTTTTAATCTACTTGTGTGCTAATTGCATCTCTCTCAAATTAGACATTAGGCTCATTTTTAAGCTTTTATAGGAATGAATGTAGAGTAGGCTTTATTAAGAGCTGGTTTAGCCACACACCTCGGGGCTTCCCTGAAAGCCGTATGTATTCAGTTAAGTCTCTCCACTCTGGCTGATGGGACAAACTCTGAGAACAGTTTTCCATAGAGTTCCCTGGCAATTGTTCTTTTCCACAAATTGTTCCTAAGCCAGTCTCACGAATTTTCATCCTCCACTTAGCAAGACCCCTAAGCATATTTCCATTTCTGCATAGCTCCCCACTGTTTGGTACTATGTGTTGTCATTTCCAGCCAACTCAGGCTCCCCAACTCCTTTCTCCTCAGCTTAGTGAGTTCACCAGGCTTTGCGTCACATTTCCATATTCATACCATCTGATAATTTCTCCAGATAGAAAGCCAGGGTGAACATAGAGCTCACCTCATCTATTTTCCATCTATCAAGGATCACAAGTCTGTACTGCCTGTTGTCCAATGTCTGATAACATTGTTTTCTATATCTCATTCAATTTTTCTAGTTGGTTAATGACAGCATAGTAAGTCTGAACTCAGTTAATCTTTCACAGATGGAGAGCACATGGTTTTTGCAGCAGACATAGTTGCCCAGTTATGGATTACATTTCTCAGTCAATTTTGACTAATGGGTATGAGCAGAAATAATATGTTCAGATTCTGGGTCACATCTTTAGAAAGGAAGCTACTTGCCTTTACTTCCTTTCTCCCCTTTCCACTGACTGGAAAATAGCAACCTGAAGGGTCACCTTAGAAATGAAAGCCAAGTGTTGACAACAGCAAAGGCTTCCTCTCATTCCACCATCCCTAGACTTCTCACTCCTGGACTTCTAGCTTATGTAAGCTCTGTTTTGTGGAGTCTCCATTATAGCAACTTAGTATGTAATCTACTAATATATTGTCCTATACAGAACTCATTTACTCTCTTCCCCCAAATTCTTCCTCCATTCCTGTGGGTACTGAACGAACTGAATCACTGTCCAAGTTGGTAACCTGCATGTCATCTTTAAAGTGTCTCCCTCACCCCCTCACCCCTACATCCAATCAGTCACCACATCCTGTGAATTCCACCTTCTAAATACTTATAAGAACCACATATAGTTCTTTCCATATACACTCTAATTATACTGAACTTATTTCTATTCCTCAAAACTATTATTTTTTCCCCTCTTCGCTTTGAGCTTTGCACACTCGTACTGTCCTCTCCTACTTCCCTGAATAGTTTTTAATCATTCTTCAGATCTCACCTTCAAAGGCACTTTTAAAAAGAAAGCTTTTGCAACAGCCAAGTTCAAATACCTTTCGTTTTGTTTGTTTGTTTGTTTGTTTTTTGAGACAGAGTCTTACTCTGTCTCCCAGGCTGCAGTACAATGGCATGACCTCGGCCCCTGCAACCTCTGCCTCTCAGGTTCAAGTGATTCTCCTGCCTCAGCCTCCCAAGTAGCTGGGATTACAGGCACCCACCATCACGACTGGCTAATTTTTGTATTTTTAGTAGAGATGGGGTTTCACCATGTTGGCCAGGCTGGTCTTGAACTCTGGACCTCAGGTGATCTGCCCTCTTCGGCCTCCCGAAGTGCTGGAATTACAGGTGTAAGCCACCGCACCCAGCCTCAAATATCTTTCTTATAGCAATTAGCACTAGCATTGTATTTGTGTTTACTTGCCTGAATGCTTCTCTAAGAACATGAACCACATCCTATTCATGGATATGGTCCTACTTCTGAATATGGTGACTTCTAAATAAATCAACTTAATTCCGATGTATTAATTCTGTCTAGGTAAATAAAACCCTCATCTGGATGAGTACTGAAAGGCCCTAGGAATCATATCATCAGAGGTCTCTCTATTACTGCTTTTATACTAAGAAATTTAATTTTCTGTTAGTTTAATAGAGCTGATTTGGGTGTTGGGTGAGGAAAGGTATGAGGTGAGTGAATAAAAACAATGAATGTTTGTTTGTTTGTTTATTTTTAAAGACAGAGTTTTGCTCTGTCGCTCAAACTGGAGTGCAGTGGCGTGATCTCGGCTCGCTGCAAACTCTGCCTCCTGGGTTCAAGCAATTCTCAAGCCTCAACCTTCCAAGTAGCTGGGATTATAGACATGCACCACCAATGGCTAATTTTTGTACTTTTAGTAGAGACGGGGTTTCACCATATTGGTCAGGCTGGTCTCAAACTCCTGACCTCAAATGATCTGCCCGCCTCAGCCTCCCAAAGTGCTGGGATTACAGGCATGAGCCACCATGCCCTGCCTGAACTGGTTTTAAGTAAAATAATTTTTTGAATTTCACATTTTTGCTTAGATTTCTTTATTATTTAAAAAGCAGGTGGATTCAAGTATAATATTAATAATAAGCAGAATGACATAAGCCATAATAAGTGTTGGAAATGCTTGTTCCCTGGTGCCATAAAGAAACAGCACATGAACATAAATTTAATTTATTTAGTAAGGCCATTTTTACTTCCTGCAGAAAGGGTACACTTGCCAGCAGTTTTGCCACAAGAGTACCCCGAACAAAAGAGACAGGGTCATTTATAACCTGATGCATCCACCCTACTGCTGTGTCTGGTTTCCATTGGCTGGAACGAGATCTCACGTTCTGTATTTGTCCCGATTGGCTAGCAACTTAGAACTTTTTAAAAGAGGCAAAGGTAGAGGAGAACAAAGGAAGGAGGAAGTAACTTGTGGAATGCTGAGAAAGGTAGAAACACTTTTAAATAAGGAAGAGGAACAGGCTATGACTTAATGCTTGCTTGGACCAGTATAAGCCTGCCGGGGCAAATATTTAGAAGCACAGATCTGAATAAATTTTGCTTCTAAGAGAAGTCACTATTTATTCCAAATTAAATGGGGAGGAAAGTCTTTGAAGAGGAACCTCTACTTTTACTTTTTACATAAGGAATCTTCTATTTTTATATAACAAGGTCAAACAAATAATGCCAAAGTCATGACCTTCCTTATTAGACCTGCAAGTAGTCTGATCTGAAACAGAGCTATGATATATTGTGGTGTTTTTTAACCAAACAAGGTTCAAAGAATTAAGTGGACAAAATTCCTGCCCCTGGACCTTTTTTCCCTTTCTATTTCTCCCTATCTTCTAATTGTCAATGTCTCATTACCGAACTGGTATCTCCTTCTAGCCTTTCGAAAGGAACTACCTAAAAATCAGAGCTTGTTTGTAGTTGTTATCCTTCTCCCTGCTTTTTCCTTTGAATTTTTGCAATAAAATATTTTTAACCATTTATCTTCATACTTTATTCCACTTGTATTCATCATCCTTCAGCATACCTTCATTTTAATTTTTTCCATGGAAATAAACACTCCTATCCCCTTGCCACAGAAAAGAGAAAACTCACAGTTATTCCCCAAGCCAATTTAGAAAGTGGGTGATGTAAGCCCTGGCATACTTACCTGCCACACCAGCCCACTGTCCAAATGCCACTACCCGTACTCCTCTATGATCCACCATTTTCTCATAATCAATAAGGCGAATTTCCTGGAAAGAGGATAAAAAAAGTTTCAGCTGGACCCATTAAGCTTAATTTTAACAAGTAAAGACATATATGAGCAAGTAAATATTTCACATTTTTTCCTCTGAAATACCCTTAACTTGCTAACAGAAGTTACCATCAGGTATACCATGAAATATTTAGAAAACGCCAGGTAGCAAACCAATGGTAGGCTTGTAATTAGAAATGAAAAAATGTTTGTAGCAGGTGCTATACCCCCCTTGATGGTAAGCAATGAAATAATAAAGGCAGAATTTCCTTTATCTTTCTGCCCCCAACCACCCAGCACCATCTATAAACATATCTAAAGCCCCTCTCATCCTTACATCCTTCCTTCTGGTCAAAGAAAACAGATCCCTTTTGAGACGAATCTCTGTGACCTAGATCCCAGCTTCTCTCATGTCCTCCAAGACCACCCTTCTTGAACTATTACCTCTTTCTTGCATCATCCCTCTTTACATTGTGTCTCAACCATTCTAAGTACACTCAGGTCTCTTCTACCTGGAAAATAACACTTTCTCTCAACCTGGAAAATAACACTCTCTCTCAAGTCCAAGCACAGATATTTTTCTCTCTCCTCCTCCTTCTCCTCTCTTTTTCTTTTTCCCTCTCCTTCCTTTTACAGGTAACCTTCCTATTGAAAGTCGTACACAATTCCTTCAAGTAGCTCAGGACAAAACCTGGAGTAATTTCCTCACTCCTCTCCTTTTCTCATATTCCACCTTTTCATTTCTCTTCCTTGCCTTCACTAAAAACATATTCTTCCTCTTTCCTTGAAAACCTTTCCTCTCTCAGGAAAGCATTAATAATTCATGCTTAAAACATATTAGTGTATTGTAATTATACACTATTTTAAACAGTAATTTTATTTCCTCAAAGATCATATAATTTTTATAATCTTTGTGAATTTAAGAATGTTTATCATTCTTCCAACTCCAAGTAATTGGTTACAAAATGCTGCCCAAAAGCAGCCCTGTTAGGTCAGTTTTTGTTAATTTTTTAATAATGAACAAAAGTTAAAATAACAAAAAAAGTTCCTAATTTATAAATACTTTATTTGCTTAAAGTGGAACATTCTTCCTATAGTATTATTTCCATTAATTACTTTTGAACTGATTCTTTAGAAACACCACAAATTAACTGTCACCCTGGTCTACAGTATTTGGAATCAATTGGAAGTGTTTTACACTCCTATATAACAGGTATTTTCCATTGCTTTTACTGTTTATGAACCCTCTAATCCTCTGCCCTAATCTCGGATTCTAGCTCTAACATCTTGAAGATGTGGACCTTAGATTCTTTTTCTATACTCCCTTCCTAGGCTCATCTAGTCTCGTGGCTCTAGACACCACCTGGTCTCTCACAATTACAAAATGTATGTCAGGAGAAGCCGCCCTCCTGAGCTTCAGACTCATATCCAACAGCCCTCTTAGATTATCCCTTTAAATGTCTAATAGAATATTAAACTCGGCAGACCCTAAACTCAACTCTTGATTTGCCCACCCAAGCCTTTTTTTCTCTTGTAGTGGCATCACGTCATTCCGTGGCAATTGCTTCAAGTAGCTCAGGCCAAAACCTGGAGTCATTCCTGACTTCTCTCCTTTTTTCATATTCCACCTTTACGTCATCAGTGAATCCTATAGGATCCACCTCCAAAACATATCCAAGATTTGTCCACATTTCACAACTTTCTCTTCCACCATTTCTTCCAGGTGCAGGCCACCATCACTTGTGACTTGCAGTCTAGACCAGCCTAGGTTAGCAGCCTTCTTAGTAATGTTGCTCTCCTCTTCCCACCTCCAACCATTATTGACACAAGAGACAAAATGAGCATTTTTGAACATGGTCTACTCTAACCCCACACTCAAAAAGACCTGCTGGCCTTTGCAGTACTATTCTGTCAGCTTAAAAGACTCATCTCAGATGTATTGGCTCGGTCCTTCACCTCCTTCAGATTGTCGCTCAATGCCACTTTCACAATCGGGTCCTCCCTGACCATCCTACTTAAAATAGCATCATCACCTCCCAGTGCCCAGGACTCCTTTTCTCCTTCAATATTATATTTATCTTCATCACACATATTCCCAAGTGGATATTAGATGTCTTATTCATTGATTATCTGTCTCCTCCCACTAGAATGTAAGCTTTGTAAAAATAAAGATACTTTACTCGGCTGGGCGTGGTGGCTCACGCCTGTTATCCCAGCACTTTGGGAGGCCGAGGCGGGTGGATCACGAGGTCAGGAGATTGAGACCACGGTGAAACCCCGTCTCTACTAAAAATACAAAAAATCAGCCGGGCGCGGTGGCGGGCACCTGTAAGTCCCAGCTACTCCGGAGGCTGAGGCAGGAGAATGGCGTGAACCCGGGAGGCGGGGCTTGCAGTGAGCCAAGATAGCGCCACTGCACTCCAGCCTGGGCGACAGAGCGAGAGACTCCGTCTCAAAAAAAAGATACTTTACTCTTTTGCTCTTTCGTTGGAACAAACAGTGTCAGACACAGCATCAGCACTGAATAAATATTTGTTAAATGAATATCCTGTGTTTTAAACAGCTGCTAGTTTTTTTTCATAGTATTTATATCTCAAAAATGCATTTTCCCTTATGAATGTGAATAGATGTAAAAATTGTCTCGGCTAGGCACGGTGGCTCATGCCTGTAATCCCAGCACTTTGGGAGGCCGAGGTGGGCGGATCACGAGGTCAGGAGATTGAGACTATCCTGGCTAACACAGTGAAACCCCATCTCTACTAAAAATACAAAAAATTCGCTGGGCATATTGGCTGGCTCCTGTAGTCAGGAGGCTGAGGCAGGAGAATCACCTGAACCTGGGAGGCGGAGGTTGCAGTGAGCCGAGATCGCGCCACTGCACTCCAGCCTGGATGACAGGGCAATACTCCATCCCCCCCCAAAAAAAAAAAAAAAAAAAAATTGCCTCTAGTTCAGTTCCAGCATACAGAGTGTGCAACCCAGTCAAGTCACTTTACCTCTCTGGGTCCCATCTGAAAAATAAGGTAGTAGATTATATGATCCCTGAGGTTATTTTCAGCTCTAAAATTCTATTTGGTAGTATATGGTCAATTGACCTTATAAATTGGTAAATTGTTTAGGGAAAAAGCTTTTATCATTCTTTCCATTTCAGAATATAAATGGAATGCAATGTTTCTCTTAAACTAAAGAAGAAAAGAAGACTAAAACTCCATTTGGGGGTTAAAAGTAAAAAATATTATTTTTCTACGTTAATATTTATAAATATGAATCACTAATTACCTGTTTTAGAATCTCATCCAACAAGCCCATATTGGCCTCCTGAGCTTTTATTGTGTGGGAGAAAAATGCATAAGTCTTCCTGGACATTAATTTTTCCTCTGGAGGTCTTTTAACTCCTAAAATTAGACAAGCTTCAGAAATATCCTCCTGAAGAATGCCACCAGCTTTGACATAGTCCTGAAATTGTAATTATGATTAAAGGTTATTATCCTGATTTGTAATATCCATGTTTTCTTGAGCAAAATGTGTAGCAAAGGCACAACAAATCTTTTGAAGGAATAAAATCTGTATGAATTACAACAAATAATAGAACAACTACTTGTAAAGTTTGTACTTGTTGGCTAAAGATAAATCTATCATGTGCAACTCTTACAGCATTAAACAATTAGAAAACTCGGCATATATATATATATATATATACGTTTAAGAAGAGTTTATAATTTGGTCATATGCACTAGCACATGTGACTTAAGCATATTGTGAAATGTATATTTTGTACCAACAGTACACTGAAATATTAAATGCCAAATTGTGATTTATTAGTTGCATTTTTAAAAGATAAGACATAATTATAACATTTATTTTTCAGTGTTGACCCAGTTAGTATTTATTACTATCCTTACTGTACATTAGTCTGTGCTAGAGATGAGATGCTAAGATACAAGGAAAGATTGTCAAGATCCCTTCTATAAAGGAGCTCACAAAATATAGTAAAAAGTACTCTGGATTGGAGTAAATGAAAAATACAAAACATTATGATCAGCAGTATCTAAGTGATATGCTACTTTAACTGATATTGAGATAATTCCTAGGTAGGATGATGAAAAAAATATGAAAATTAAATTAATCTGAAAGGTAGGATACCAAAGAAATAAGAGAATTTAAATTAATCTGAAAGGCTACCTGAAATTTAGAGAAATGAAGATGGGAAACACAAGATGGTAATATCAGTAAGAGGCATTGAAGGCACATATAAAAATACAAAGAGAGGGAAGTAAAGAGACATTTACAGCATATGAGTAAATCGATTTGGAAATGTAGGTTGAATGTCATCATGGCTAATATGAGCTTTATTGGGTAATAAGTAACAATCATTGATATGTATTAATAAATTATATGTACTTTGCAAAGTTCTTTGCATGAATTATCTCATTGAAATTTCATACAACTCTCATGAGGTAAGTACAATTATAATCCTCATTCAATCAATGGGAAACCTGAGGCTTACAAACTTAATTGAGATTGCATAACTAGTACATGGAAGCAACAGACAGACATATCTGATTTTTAAATAAAGAAATATAACCCAAGCAGAATTAAAAGAGCAATTGAACAAAAGATAAGTTTAGTTAGGAATCTACTTCAAAGGAAAGTAGAGATGAATAACAGAGATAGTTAAAGAATGAATATACAATTTCTCCCTGGTTTCTTCAAAAACAGTCCATTTTCTCATTCGTAGTAGATTGGTAAATAAACCATGGTAAATATGTACAATGGAGTACTTATCACACAGCCATGAAATGAAATGAAATCTCTCTAAGAACTTACATAGAGCAATGTTCAAGATATGTTGTTACTAAAGAAAGAAAGCAAGGTTAAAAGAGTATATATAGTAGACAGCCTTCTGTATAAGAACAAAAGGGAAACAGATACATAAATACACACACAGGTGTTTATTTTTGCAAAAAAAAGAAAAAAGAATGATAGATCAGAAACAAAAGTAATCTCTTTGGGGTAGGTGAGAATTGGATGTAGGGGATTAAAATGAAAACATGACTTAATTTCTGGAATTTGTAAATGTTCTACTTTGAAAAACAAAATTAAATCAAAAGTGGGAAAGCAAACATTAAAACTGAATAGAAACAATAATATATAAATCCAGATGGATATTAGATTGATGACGAAACCACACCAAAAAAATAATTCAAATAAGTTTTTTAATACAACACTCTGAATATTCATTGTCAGATATACTCTAAAGGCAAAAAAAAAAAATCAAAGAAATAGTAAACTTCATTTAGTGGGCTTACTATTAGTTGTAATAATAGTATTGTGATCCTGACACTATTTATACATATCATAGGATAAAGCAAACAATATGCATTAATATTAAAGAATTAAGATTTTTACTGTTGGAGAAAACAGATGCAAATATAAAATTTTAAAGGTAAAAAGTTGTGCAATGTTAAATTTTAATTTTCCTGGACATTAATTTTTCCTCTGGAGGTCTTTTAGTATCAGTATTAACTCATGATTAAATAATATATATATATGTGTGGGCATCTGTTTGTGTTTATTTCTAAACTCTGTACACTAATAGAGCCTAAGAGCAACAGTATCTCAGTAACAATAAACATGCTTAATACCAGATACCAGATCTTGGTCTCTATATAATAAAAGAAATCAAGTCTTCTTGGTGAAATTATTAATTTCCTGATGTGCGGCAGGAAAGGTACAAGGTGAGACTAGCATAATTTGTTATTCTAAGAAAGAAGAAAGCTCAAAGATAAATGGATTCACGTCCAAAGGACAGAGAAGCCCCCTTGGAAGGAGTCGCACTAACCAATTCTGGGATAATTCAGACATTAAAAAGAATAATGGTAAATGGATTGAATGAAAAAGGTCCATGCTTCCAAAATATACTCAAAAAAGCAAAAATTAAAGAAACATAATGCAACAGTAAATTTGAGTTCACACTTTGATAAACAATTCAGTTCACTGTAATAAAACAGTTCACAACTCATCTTTTAAGCAACATCCTAAGATTTATCTTGTCAACATGAAGATGTATATATAAACTCCTCATAACAAGGCTTTAAATGCAATGGTAAGAAAGTTTTTTAAAGAAATTGTTTAAACACTGAATTACAGAACTCACAGTTTGGTAAACAGTTCAATGCACTGTAATAAAACAGTTCACAACTCAAAAAAGTGGAGAAGTGGAAGAGAAAGAAAAGAAAACCTCTTTTCTAAAGAAGAATGTCAGCAAATAAACTTAGGGGAGTGATAAAATTAGAAAAGCATCACTTCACAAGTCTCCATGTAAAAACTGATTCAGGCAAAGATTATCAATAGAGGTTAACATGATTAGTTGTAAAGTTATTGAGGAATAGGAACATCACAGATCTTAAAATATCATACCACAGATAACTCAGTAATTACAAAGGGTGAAATAGAATTTAACAATGAAGAGCTCTCACTGTGACCACCTCAACCAAGTGACCACACATTGCCAACCACGGGACGACCTGATGTTTTGTGCCTTTGATGTGATGCCATGGGAAGAACATATATCACTTATGTTGTATTCATGCCAAGCATTTTTGGCATGAATATAACATATAGAATATAATTAGAATATAATCTATTCACGAGAAAACAACCAGATTATTCGTGCCCAGTAGCAGGACACTCTGTAAGTCTTGGGCTCTTTTAAAAAGAGTCCATGTCAATGTCAATATCATTGAAACAAAATCAGAAAGGGATGTGCTATTCTAGATTGAAAGAACTAAAGACGCACAATAATAAAATGCAATAAAGCTTCATTAAGCCTCAATTAAAATAAAAGGCATTTGAGGTAATGGAGAATTTGAACATAGACTATATAAGATGATATTATGAATTATTAATTTCTTAGGTATGAAAATAATATTGTGGTTATGTAGAAAACATGGTTTATTCTGAGGAGATGCACGTTGGAGCATTTAGTAGTAATGAGTTATGATGTCTGTGATCTACTTTAAAATGGTTCAGGAAAGGAAAAGTATACATATATATGTATATTGCTAAAATGGGAATGAGAGTCAAACCTATACCATAATATTATTTTGAAGAGCAAGTGGAATGATGAACATGACAGGCTTCTCTCAGAGTGGCAGGCAAGGTACATTCTCAAAGGAGCATTCTCTGGGTGCAAGAATGGAGTCTTATCCCCCTAGTCCCAGAACCAGGGCTGTACATGAAGGAGAGAATGATTGAAACATAACATCTCCTAAAAGTAAGTTCTTTTATTCCTCAGCCGGAGTAAGCATAGGGTGAAAATAATACTTTTAATCAAAGTAAAGAAATCAAAGCGACACTAGCAAACATTTTATTTTCACTCAGATGCTCCTTAATTTCCATATGCAGGTTCATTTTATTCTCACATAAAAACATTGGAAATACTCACCTTATCATGAATGGCCCGCCGATTCGAAGGCTGTATCAAGACCTTGTATCCCAGATTGGTGATGCCTTTGATGTGCTTGGGAGCTAGAGGGGCCCTTCTCTCCCAGGCGTTCACATCCTCCCTCCGGACGGCCAACACAGCTTTGTGGTGAAGACCCTTGGAGAGGCTGACTCCCAGCCTGCCCAGTCCAGTCCTATGTACTTGCAGCATCTTGACATCTGGTGACTGTAAAGACAATGTAAAAAGCAGAGCAACAAAAGGCAGCAGGGCTAGCAGATCAGTTCTGGTCTCCTGAGAAATCTGAGGTAAAATACAACCCACTCTTACGAAAACAGACACAAGGTAGAGAAGAGGGAAGGGAAAACTGGGATGTCAAGTGTTCCTTTAAAGCCAAGTTTTCAAAAACAGGATTATTTAGCTGCAAAATTTTAAAAAGTATAGAGCAACGTGTGTGACACTATCAAATAACTGCTAAGCTAAATAGCTTTTTAAATACACATTTTATCAAACATCTATTCAGCACAAAAGTCTTAAACAAATTAATCCACAATGCAAATCCAGGAAGATAATAAAGAGCAAGACTTTCAGATTGGTCTAAATTTTGTTGGCATAAAGTTTGAAATCCTTATAATGGTATACAAGGTTCTTCACAGTTTAGTGCCAACCTCTTTCCAGTTCATCTCTGACCATTCCCAAAACAAGTGTTTCTCAATGTGCCTCACAACCTAGTGTCAGTCAGTGAACTGTTTTTTTTTTAAAAAAAAAAAAACAAAAAACCAAAAACAAAAAAATTGGTTCACAATTAGATGTGTACATAAATAGAAAGTAAGCATTTAGAAGCCTTAATATCACATGATCATATTTATTTATTTATTTTTAGAGATGAAGACTCACTCTGTCAATGCTAAAATGCAGTGGTGAGAACATTGCTTACTGCAGTCTGGGCTCAAGTGATCCTCCAGCCTCAGCCTCCCTAGTAGCTAGGACTACAAGTGCACAACCACCCACCTGGCTAAGTTCTTTTTTTTTAATTTATAACAAATTACTGGGATTAGAGGGGTGATCCACCATGTCAGGCCACAAGATCATTTTTTCTAGTAATTTATTGTTACCGGATTTTACAAAAGTATTGGTCCTCAACAGATTGGAAATTTAAGAAAACCAATCAACCTGTGTAAACTAGTTCAATCATTGTGGAAGACAATGTGGCGATTCCTCAAGGATCTAGAACTAGAAATACCATTTGACCCAGACATCCCATTACTGGGTATATACCCAAAGGATTATAAATCATGCTGCTATAAAGACACATGCACACATATATTTATTGTGGCACTGTTCACAATAGCAAAGACTTGGAACCAACCCAAATGTCCATCAGTGATAGACTGGATTAAGAAAATGTGGCACATATACACCATGGAATACTATGCAGCCATAAAAAATGATGAGTTCATGTCCTTTGTAGGGACATGGATGAAGCTGGAAACCATCATTCTGAGCAAACTATCACAAGGACAGAAAACCAAACACCGCATGTTCTCACTCATAGGTGGGAATTGAACAATGAGAACACTTGGACACAGGGTGGGGAACATCACACACTGGGACCTGTCATGGGGTGTGGGGAGGAGTGAGGGATAGCATTAGGGATACACCTAATGTAAATGACGAGTTAACGGGTGCAGCACACCGACATGGCACATGTATACATCCGTAACAAACCTGCACATTGTGCACATGTACCCTAGAACTTAAAGTATAAAAAAAAAAAAAGCCAATCAACCAAACAAACCTATTCTTTAACCAGAGGTGTCAGAAGATTAAGAAGCAGAGTTAAATCACTCTGCTTCTTAGAGTCCAGCTCACCTTCACTGTTCACCTTTGTTGCTCTAAATATGCCATTTCCTCTTCCTGGGTTTTCTCTCCATACATGGCCGCCTGCTGTTGTATTAAACCCCGATCTGCCTCAACCAGTTTTCCAACTGCTATTCAAGTGAGAAGATTGTGTAATTCCACTCATTCAGTCAATCAAGAAATAGTTACTAAAGGCTTACTATGATGAATGTAACAGGCTTCTCTCAATGTGGCAGGCAAGGTATATTCTCATGAATAAACTCTACTCAAAGCAGCATTCTCTTGGTACAAGAAGTACAAGAAGTGTCTTGTTCCCCTAGTCCCAGAACCAGGGCTGCACTTGAAGGAGAGAATGATTGAAAGATATCATCTACTAGAAGTAGTTCTTTTATCCCTCAGCTGGAGGAAGCATAGAATACGGTGGAAATAATACTTTAAACCAAATTTAAGAAATTAAAGTGACACTAGCAAACATTTTATTTTCACCCAGATGCTCCTTAATTTTTATATACAGGTTCATTTATATACGGGTTCATTTATTCCTATGCAGCATAAATCTTATGTAAATTTTTAAAGCATAAATATCCAGGTTTAACAGTATTCTATCCAACTTCAATTTTGTAGCCAAATGTCATTTCAGATGATGATTTGCTGGATCATTTGAATGCTAAAACTTAGTTTTCCATGTAAAGTTGGCAGCAAAATATAAGAATTCAATGATTTTTATACCTGCTAGAAATTTTCTACCCATCACCGCTAACAACATATAGAAAAGCTTGCATGAAACACATTTCTTTTATATCAGACTGCAATCTTGGAAGAGCACCAGCTTGATGGATGGGGAAGCCTTGACCAAACAATTAAGCATACAAGTACATTTCCTGGGGGCAAACAACTACTTGCTACCTAGACAGTAAATTTATAGGACACTTTACAACAGAATCAGAGAACAGACCAAACAGCGAAGAGTCCAGCTAAGAAAGCTTTAGGAAGACGGCCAAGAAGAAAGAAAGCTGCACACAGCAAGAGAAACTGCTGATGATTAGGAGTTCAGGCTTTTATTCAGGGCAAAATATGAATGCAAAATAGATTATCAACATTTCAGTAAATGACTTATATACTGCATCTATTTTTTCGTTTATTCATGTGCTT
Source organism: Symphalangus syndactylus (assembly GCF_028878055.3). Lineage (NCBI taxonomy): Eukaryota > Metazoa > Chordata > Mammalia > Primates > Hylobatidae > Symphalangus > Symphalangus syndactylus. The sequence goes on from NC_072428.2 coordinate 112,089,866, forward strand.
TTGTTTTGTAAAATAGACTGCATTAAACTCAATCCCAAACCCATAACATTCAGTCTTCTCGAAGCCCAAAGAAAAACTAGAACCTGAATCCCTTAGTTTCTAATAAAACCAATTCCAAATACAGTGATTCCTTTGAACATACACAAATGTCCAGAAACCGTCCCATCTTCCCAGCAGGGGCTGTGTTTCATGAATTCACAGGTGACTACATACCCCTGTAACTTTTATTACGAGTAGAAATTCTTGACTCCACCAGGAGGAACATGTGGAGATAATTTAATCCCTCCCCTCTAGCCCAAGCTTGAATGTTAACCTCACTCATCCCTCACTCAGTAATAATCCCTGCTCCTTCTCCCACCACCTTCTTTGTCTGGGATAGGGCGGGAAAGCAGTAGACACACACACAGACACAAACACAGACAGTCACTTGTAACATACACACATATACTTGCAAAGGCCAACTACCTTGGAAGACTAGGGAAAAAGACAGAAGAGCCTGGGACTGAGCTTCAGTTTATTTGGGAAGCTACTTTCACTTTCACTTTTTGCATGGAAGGCTTAAATCATCATTTCTGTAACTTTCATTATTTAAACAAATGTAACAGTAGTTACCATTGATTAAGCATCACATTGCCAAGCTCTATGCTGAGCACTTTATGGACATTGTCTTATTTCCTCCTTGCAAAAATCTTATTAAGTAGATACATATCCCCATTTTATAGATGAAGAAACTGAACTGGAATCATATAGGATCTGTTGCTTTTAAGCAGAAGCAGGATTCCTAGTTTAATGTTTAACACCTGGAATTTTCTCTTCTTTGCCAAAGCCTACAGATTCACACCATATAGATCCAACACATGCTGTTAACTCCAGCCAATTCTTGTTTCAGAAAGAAATCAGATCCATATGGCTTTGCCTTCAGCAGTTACAGTGAATTAGCAGTTCTCCCCGTAGCATGCCATGCCTCTCTTGACCTCTTTTCCTGCTTTATACTGACAATCATTCCTGAGTACCTGCCGAGACAAATTCTAGATTTCTGGGTGCTTAGAAAAAAAAAGGTTCGATTATAGTATAACTGCTAGTTACTGCTTGAACCTTAAAACTTGGTCTCAGCATAGAACTTTCAAGATCCGCAGTTCATTTGCTTCTAAGGTCTTCAAGAAATAGGAAATAGTCAGAATTTCTGAATTGCACTGCAGGTGTCTAGTATTTCATGGAAATGCCAACGGGGGCTGCTTTAGCTTTTTCTGTCCTGGATTTTGTGGTATTTTTCAAGAATATCAGGAAGTAAATTCAATGTATATTTCTGGAATGCCTTCAATGAAGAAAGGAGGGAAGATCGGGGTTTACTCACCACCAGCTCTAGTGAGGTTACCCGACAATGTCGGGTGCTGACAACAGCTTGTAACACAAGCAAGGAGGATGTAGAAAAGCAGGAGGAAGAGAGGGGGAAAAAAGAGCTAGAAAGAACAAAGAGGAGGAAAATAGAGAAAGAGAAATGTCACATAGGTAAGGGTGGGATACAAGAGCCTTCCTCTGTCAAATTTTAACAGTCTTCCCTTTGTTACATGAAGGTTAACATTTCAAATATAAAAATGAAACTTAAAAGATTTCTTCTCTGTTTTTGTAAAACAGAACACCACTAAGGTATACACTTTTATTTACCTAAAATTGATCAGGAATTTGAAATGTCTCTAAAAGTCATGGGAGTATTATAGTGAATTGCAGCGAGATATAGTAGCACCTGCTTATCTGTGAGTAATACATTCCAAGATCCCCAGTGGATGCTTGAAATCTCTGATAGTCCCAAACCCTACATATACTATGTTTTTTCCTATACATACATACCTATGATATAGTTTAATTTATAAATTAGGCACTGTAAGAGATTAGCAACAATAACTAATAAAATAGAATAATTATGACAATATACTGTAATAAACGTTATGTAAATGTGGTCTCTCTCTCTCTCTCTCTCACGCACACACAATATCTTAGGGTACTTTATTCACCTATTTTCAGACCAGATTGACAGTGGGTAACTGAAACCATGGAAAGTGAAAACTTGGATAAGAAGGAACTACTATGTACTGATACAGGAAAATAATAGTGAAGGTTGCCCAGTAGCAATAGCAGAACATACTCTATGATACTGTCCTATCTTTCCATCTCTCAAGGGGGCAAGACTTAATCTTTTAATTTGCTAACTTTGCAACAAAAACATGAGAATCAGAAGAAAGAACATGCTTGAATGTTCTTTGCATTTTATTATTTTCCAGAAAAGGGAAAGGAAAATGACAGAAAGAGAGAGAGAGAGAGAGAGAAAGAGAAAAGGACACAGAGACAGAGCTCGGCACTCCATACATATCCCACCATTTTCTTTCAACGACCATGAGCTGTCCTATGGTCACTGAGTACACCATCATTCTAAATCACATGGAGTAACCAAAGCAAAGCAGATTCTGTAAAATGTATTTATAAAATATTATATTTAAGAAAAGCCACTCTCAGGACAGAGAATCTCATGTGTGGTTAGAAAGGTCCTTTCAGACTGTGAGCAGAGTGGTCTTTTGTACAATTACATATATTAATATAAAAACAGCTAGTCATTTGCATATAGCACAAATATTTTCTAATATTTAAATTACAATGAAATCCAGAAAGTCTCTTGACAGAGTTATCAAAATAAAATCTTTTGTACACGGAATATGGGACAAATGTTTTGATTCTCTTTAATTCAAAAAATATTTGGGGGCTACTTAAGATATGCACAACATGATGCACTTGGTAAAGATACAAAGAAGCAGTAATCCAGTCCCTGCCCATGTTCAGGATTAGTTTTATCTAATTAAATGGTGCTGATCAATATCTGATAGTGAATTATTAATTATTGATTATATCCAAATATTAGAGTCAAAGTGGGCCTGATAGAATGTAATCTAAAGTCTAGTATTACAAATGAGAATAGTGAGGCCCATAGAAATAGGGGATTTTTTTCTGTTTTATAGAAAGCATTTTCCAAGCCACTATTATGTATTTTTATAATGACTTATCATAATGGATGTCACACAGTAAGACAGTCTGTTGTTCTCGTTGGTATAACTTTTTAAATGTAACTCGATCAAGATTTTTCTCTCTGCTACTTTTCAGGCAGTATTTATGCCTTAAAATGATGTGTTTGGCGAGGCACAGTGGCTTATGCCTATAATGCCAGCACTTTGGGAGGCCCCAGGGTGGGCAGATCACCTGAGGAGTTCAAGACCAGCCTGGGCAACATGCAAAACCCCATCTCTACTAAAAACACATAAATTAACTGGGCGTGGTGGCACATGCTGGTAGTCCCAGCTACTCGGGAGGCTGAAGCATGAAAATCACTTGAACCCAGGAGGCGAAGTTTGCAGTAAGTGAAGATCATGCCATTACACTCTCACCTGGACAACAAAGTGAGACTCTGTCTCGAAAAAAACAAACAAAAAATGATGTATTTAATTTTTGCAGTTTTTATAAGGGAACTGGGTAGATGAAGAGAGCTGAGATTTTCATAGAGCTTTTTACTCTTCCATCAAATAGCTAAAATTCTTCTAAGTCTCTTCAACCCTTTCCATAGCACCAACCCAATCAGAATACTTTTTAAGCTTATAGATCACCTACCTAAGCAAAACAATGCACAAGCATTACAAGAGCTTAAGAATGAACTAAGCAGCTGGGTGCAGTGGCTCATGCCTGTAATCCCAGCACTTTGGGAGGCCAAAGCAGGCGGATCACGAGGTCAGGAGATAGAGACCACGGTGAAACCCCGTCTCTACTAAAAATACAAAAAAAAAATTAGCTGGGCGTGGTGGTGGGCGCCTGTAGTCCCAGCTACTCGGGAGGCTGAGGCTGGAGAATGGCGTGAACCCGGGAGGCAGAGCTTGCAGTGAGCCGAGTTCGCGCCACTGCACTCCAGCCTGGGCGACAGAGCGAGACTCTGTCTCAAAAAAAAATTAAAGAATGAACTAAGCATTGTTCCTCTTAATTTCTGTCACTTCTTTTGGGATATGTATGAAGGATCACACATTCATTTTTGAAGAAATTAAGGCCAAATGTTCCAACTTTAATCCCCACAGTTAGGAACGTGCTCTTTGTCCATCTATTTTAGATCTTTAAAATAATTTCACTACAGCATAATTCAATGACTCGAACCAAAACTATCAAATCACACGGGGGATTTCTGAATGACAAATTATTTGCAATAATCAGGCATATATTGTGATTAAATATTGAGAGACTAAGAATGAGGTAATGTAGTCTTTAGATGAAGAAAATAAGTTCATGGATGAACAGCGCTAATTATTTATATTCACCCTTCCAAGTAACTAAAAAAATAAAAATACAAGTATATATTAAAACCCATGGTTTCCCAAGAAGCCCTGGTGTCTGTAAATAAGTCTGGCAGCTCTATGGCTATGAGTCTTGGCCTACACTAGGTATCCAAACCATAATATTTTTTGGAGAGGTTCAAAAGAGTTCCAGAATTAACAGAGCACCAGGTGATGGCCTAGAACTAATCCAAATCCCTCCCCATTTCAAGGCTTGCTAGAAGTAGGCTTGGGCTTGCATTAACACTGGTCATACTTTCACTTCCTGTGCGTGGGTACATTCTTTTAATGCTTCCATGTTAAACCCTCTATAAAATACTTTACCGGATTAAGAAGAAAATGGTAGACTTTGGGGGAGGAGGTCTATTAGTGTTAACTAATCTGGTCTGAGAATTTTCATATTTTCTCCAGCCCATCACCTACTCAAAGTCATCCATAAACATGACACATATTTCTCCTGGTCTCTAGCTCATAATTTTAGCTTCATTGAAATGGAATACGAAGTTAGTTCTAAATCGGATTCTAGTCGAAAATGCTTATCTGCTTACTTGTCTGTCTCTTTGCTAAACTGTAAATGTGTATGAGTTTTGTTTTACTCATCTCTGTATTCCCAATAGCTGGCACATGGGAAAACAGCAAGTGTTTTAAGAAAGAATGAATAAATGAAAACGCAAATTCAATAAACATTATAAAGACCTATGCAGCAAGAAAACAAACAAACAAAACAGACACATTAATGAGACTCACATCCCCCTAACCCTGCAAAAAAAAAAAAAAAAAAAAAAAAAAAAAAAAAAAAACTCGATTCTCTTCCAAGATCTCATAGATCAACAAATGTTGTGAAATATAGTACAGTATAGTGGGAAAACTTAGACATGGGATGGGAGCCTGGACACATAACTAGATGTAGGGTTCCTCCTCTCGACTTCAGTTTCCTTACCCAGACTAAAATATAATACTAAAGTCCCTTTCGGGCTCTGATATTCTGATTCTATTAAGCATAGTAGTGACTGGACACTGAGAATTACAAAAACTTTAGAAATGTAGAACATAAATAGGCACTCTGACTTATGAATTTCTAGCTAAAGTACACCAAACAGGGAAACAAAAAACCAAAAACACAATCAAGAAACAGTGGACATTCACCTAAGCTACCTGCATTAATAGCATGGACCAGGAACCAAGAGCTTGCAACAGAAAATGTATACCTCAAAGGAAAACTGGTTTCTCTCCTGGGTTCCTTGGCGGCCAAACTTACTCTGTGACCTTGGCTGGCAACTTAACCTGTCTGTGCATCATGCGCAAAATGAGAGTCATATTAACCTCTACCTCTTAGGGCTCTTGAGACGTTTAATTGAGCTAATATGCATAAAGTGTTGAGCATTGCTGTGTGTCATAAGCAATAAATTTTAAGAAAAGAGAAAGCCTCCAGGCTTGCCTACTCCTCAAAAGCGAGCACAACCACGCCGCTAACAGTAGACTCACATTTCTTTCCTCTGTCACACCGTAGTAAGGCCTTCACGATGGCTCCATATTAATCCCCCACCCTTACATTATTTTGGAAAAAAAATAATTAGAGCCCAATAAGCCCTCTCTTCAACTTCAAACTTCAGGCATGGATGTTCAAGATAAATAAATTACCATTTTAATGTTGTATTTAATGAAATTTAAGATAATTTTTTTACACATTTTAGCATCTGTGAAATAGGGATGCATCTTACAATAGATGGCACCTTAGATCAGATGAATGTGGTAATAATGTTTTGGGGTTATTTCCCATTCCAAATGTTTGTTTCCAAGATTTCATGAATTGCACAGAGTCTTTTTTAGCCTTCCCAGGAAAACTTACCACTGTTTGTAATGTTGTATCTATGAGAAAATTAATAAAAGAATATATGAAAAAAATGAAAATGTTTTGTTAAATGGTGGCTTCTTACACACCAAAGATCATTTCCAAAATTCCGAACCAAGGTCTGTTAAAGGACTAGTGAGAAAAAAAATTCAATGACAAATAAACCAAAATTCTGATCACGCCATCATCAATAACAAGTGAAACTGATAACAAATATGATTACCGGAAGAGTGGAAAATGATTCTGGTAAATTGGCTTCAATTTTTGTCCACCTAACTCATTTTGCAGAATGGCCACCAGGTTACACAGTTAAGTCATGTAGCCCTAGATTCACTCATCTTCATGGGAAAAAAAGAAGAGAGGAGTGCAAGGGACAAAATAGACAAAGCCAGAAACACCAAAGTGCCATCAGTGTTTTGGGATTTTTTTAATACAGTATTGGAAAGCCGCAGCTTCAGTCAAGGACCATTCCGTCCTGTGTATAACTACATCTCACAGCTGCACCTTCCCCACTGATGATCCACAACATAAAAAAATTTTAATCCTTGTTCAAATTGCTGAACTAATTCATTCTCTCTCGCGCGCGAGCGCTCTTTCTCTCTCTCTTCCGCTCCCCCCACCCCCATTCCCCTGAAATCAATGTCTGAAAACACATTTCTTCTTCTGAAGCTGTCAGGATAGACAGACATTCAGCCCCATTCAACCGAGGAGGGTGGGTAAACTACTTCTCCCCGCGCCCCCTCCCGCGCGAGCGCTCACAATGGCCCGCATAGCCCCACAGGGGCTCAAAAGTTCAGGAAACCCAGACTTTCAAGGCGCCCAACTTCCACCCGTCTCCGATCCTTGCTGGAGAATGGGTCTGTGTCTCGGAGAGTGGGCAGCCCAAGATGGACAAGGAGAGAAGTTTGTGATCAGTTTGGCTACGCTGGGCGTGGGGAGGGAAGGGGGAAAGAACCACCCCGAAATCTCCATCCACCGCCCCCTCAGCCAGCCGTCCCCTCTAAACACGCGGTCCACAAATTAACAAGGCGTTGTTTCCGCAGCTTCATCAGTTCTTTATTCCCCAGCCACAGCACCACCACTATCCTCCAAAAAAGAAAGAAAAGAAATCCGAATTGCAATCCCTCGCCTTTCTACTTAGAAATGCTGGAGCTGCGCTGACCGCTCTCCCTCCCTTCCTCGCAGTGAAACGCTCTGCGTTTCCGCTCTCCCTCCATTCCTCGCAGGGAGGCCCGAATGTTCGCCGCCTCCTCCCTCTCTCGGCCCGGCCCGGGTCGCCTCGCGGCGCCGGGACCCGAAGGCCAGGCTCGCGGGCCCCTCCCAGCTACAGCCCGAGCCCGGCCCGCTATCTCCAGCGCATCTCACAGGCTGAGCCCACCCGCGCGTCTGCTCAGCTCTCCGCGGGGACCTCTCCTCTCCTCACCTCGTCCGCTCTGGGGCGCGACTTGTCCCTCGCCGCCTCGGATCTTCTGAGTCGCTGCTGGGGAGGCTCCGAATTCCTAGCACAAATTGGGATGGAACGCCGGGAAGTAGGAGGTGTTTGCTCAACTTCTGAGGGCGTCACGCCTCTGCCTCCCGTAGCCAATCAGCAGCCGCCCTGAGGGAACAACCTTCTCCTCCGCCAGTCGGCGGCGCTGCCAGTTGCTACGTCATGCCCGGCCCCTGCTCCTCCCCAAGATCCTTCTGTCTCTCCGATCTCTGACCTGCGTTCTTAGCTGGGACGTCGAGTTCTCCCAAGATAATTATCGACCAGGTTTGTAACTGTCCGTGGCAGAAGGCGGGCGGGGACGGACAGCAACGAAAATAGTCTGGGCATTACGCGCTAAATAGAGGTGCACATCTCCTGGGGAAAAGTTGCGAGCGCCGGTACCTCACGTTTGTTTAGTTATAGGCACTTTTCAAAGCATTTCACCGCCTTGTCACAACCCTATGAAGCCAGATAACAGTTCTTACAACGGTTTTAGAAGCCACCAAGCAGAGAATCTGAGAAATTAAATCTGAGTGTGTTCATGTGCATATGGCAATGTCCAATGTTATTGAAAAGTCCTAACTACGTAGGAGGCCTGGAGGGAGGGGGAAAACGTATTTCATAGACACTAGCCCCAGCACTAAGAACTGAAGAATCATCTGAAGCCCAGCTGTGATCCCCCAAGGAGTCAATGGTCAGAAGTTAATCTTCCCTCCTGTTTTTACAACTTTCTCCACCACTTACTCTTGTTATACCTGCCATAGATGTATTTAGCTACTGAACTCTTATGTCAACAATTTACAGCCAGAACGTTCTTGAGACTCCACTCATATCTCCAATTGCAAAGAAAATTATTTATTTATTTATTTATTTATTTATTTATTTATTTATGGTAGAGATGGGGTCTCGCTGTGTTGACCAGGCCACTGGTCTGGAACTCCTAGCCTCAAGCTATCCTCCCACCTCGTCCTCCCAAAGCACTGGGATTACAGGTGTTAGCCACTGTGCCCAACCCCAAATTAGAATTTTATCTGTAAGTAGAATTGGAATTTTCTTCTGTATCTTTAGCTTCACGTTTCCAAAATCGGATCCCTTGTCATTCTTGGAAAGTCTTCCAAAGGCTGTGTAATGGTTCACACCTGTAATCTCAGCACTTTGGGAGACTGAGGCTGGAGAATCACTTGAGCCCAGGAGTTTAAGACTAATCTGGGCAAAGTAGCAAGACCTGTGTCTACTAAAAAATAATAAAAAATAAATAAAATTTTAAAAAGCCAGGTGTAGGGGCTACACATCCCTGTGGTCCCAACTACTCAGGAGGCTGAGGTGGAAGGATCACTTGAGCCGGGGGATGTTGAGGCTGCAGTGAGCCATGATCATGCCACTGCACTCTAGTCTGGATGACAGAGTAAGACCCTGTCTCAAAAAGTAAAATAAAAAAAGCCTTCCCTTTTGTGTTCACCAGCTCTGTTATTAATATCACTGCCTTCCTACTCACCACCTATCCAGACTTAAAAAGTCACGGTCACTTCAGTTCTTCCTCTGGCCCCTTGGCCTTACCCTTGGTGTTGATGCTGTCCTTTAAAAACCCCACTACTATCACCCTGCTTCAAACCCCTTTTTATATGTATAATGTAGACCATATTTTTTTTAAGCATACAACTCCAATTGTCTCATTGGCCTAAGCAGAAAGCGTCAGAGGCTACCCAGTACTTGTGGAACATTAGCCCAAAGTTCTTCACATAATGTTAGTTGCTTCAGATGTGGCCAAAATCAATGACCTTAGCTTTATTTCTGCAGCAGAATTAGCCTGAAAGCACCACTGAAACACAATTTATGCCTTGCTATCTTCCTAAGGATTAAGCATCTGGGTAAGAATGTAAGAATCCTTACTCTTCTCCTTCGAGTTGTAAATCATGGGCAAGTTACTCAGTTTTCAAAAAAAGCCTGTGCTCCATTATCTGTTAATGGGTTAATAATAGCAACTACTTCATGGAGTCATGAGAACAAAATGAGATAATGGCCAAAGTGCTCTGTCAAGTGTCTCACTGAAGAAACTGGAAATCATTATTTATTTTCCTCCAAATACCTCATGTTGTACATTTATCTGTAATTCTAATTTACAAAAATATTCACCATTCTAAAACTAATCAGTTCTTTGGGGTTCAGCTCAAATGCCACTTAAATAATGAAAACTTTCCTGCATATTTCAACCAGATGTGATTGTTCCCCTTCTCCCTTGTGTATTGGCCTCTCTTATTGTACTTATCACAGTCTTCCTTTTATCATAGTTACCTTATCCACATTGCTCAGCTCACCTGTCATCACCACCATAAAATAAGAATATGTACGTGGACTTCCTCTTTTCTTTTCTATTTTTTTTCATTGCTTCTAGTACGATGCTATGCGTGTAATAAGTCAGTCGGGGTCTTAGCAGGAAATAGGTGGCACAATCCAACTGGCTAAATTAGGAGACACAAAAGGACTGAGTATATGCAGGGATAAAGGAAAGTGGCAGTATATGTGTCATGTAGTCCCTGGGACTAGCAACACTGACAATCACTCATAAGCCTAAACAGGGCCAGGAAAAGAAATAGTTACCAGAACTCAGGAATAGTTATACCTGTACTGTAGCTCTAGCTGTAGCTCTAGCTGTAGAGAGTGCTATTCAACCAACAGTAGTAGTTTCTGGCAGGAATAAAACTGCCTAAAAATTAATCCTGACGGCCGGGCACAGTGGCTCATGCCTGTAATCCCAGCACTTTGGGATGCCAAAGTGGGCAGATCACCTGAGGTCAGGAGTTCGAGACCAGCATGGCCAACATGGTGAAACCCTGTCTCTACTAAAAATACAAAAATTAGCCAGGTGCAGTGGCATGTGCCTGTAATCCCAGCTACTTGGGAGGCTGAGGCAGGAGAATCACTTGAACCCGGGAGGAGGAGGTTGCAGTGAGCAGAGATCGCACCACTGCACTCCAGCCTGGGTGACAAGAATGAGACTCCGTCTCAAAAACAAACAAAAAAAGATCAATCCTACCTGAAGAGGAACCTACCTAAGGCAGGGGTCAACAAACTTTTTTCTGTAAAGGGCCAGAAAATAAATATTTTAGGCTTCACAGATCATACCATCTCTGTCATGTCATGACTACTCAACTCTGCTGGCTGGAGTGTAAAAGGCAGCTATAGGCCATATTTAAATGGATGTGTGTGGCTGTGTTTTGATAAAACTTAATTTACAAAAGTAGGCTGCAGGGCAGATAGGGCCTCTGGGCTATAGTTTGCAGACCCCTGTTCTTCCATAGGGAAGGAATAATCTTACTTCACTCTCCTCCTGCCCCTTCATCTCTTGCCGGTGGCTTCTACTAATTGAACATAAGTAGAGCCAGATTGTTAGTGAAGTCCAAAAAGATCATCTCCCATTCTGGGGGCAGAGCAGGTGCAAAAAGGGACAGAAATTCTAGAGGATTCAAAGGAGAATATTCAACACAAAATGTTTTCAGCAACTACTTGTTGAAATGAATGAATCGTATGACTGCTCACTGTGAATCCCACTGCAAATGGTTGAACACTCACGGAAAAACTGCTGACATTTAATTCCTAAATAGGAAAAGCTGGGAAAGGGCTCTGGACCATCATGACTCCAACAAGGACCTGTGGCTCAGTGTGCTTCTCTCTTGCTTTACTTTAGGAATTTTGCAAAATATACACATGAGAAATACTGGTTCTTGAAATGAGGAATTTTGAACATTTTTCAGTGTAGTGACATTTGTTGTAATGAGTGTGACAGATCTCAGAAATTTCTTTATAATGAAAAGGGATAACAGATGAGAGACAAAAACAAACCTTGGATACCCCTCAGGTCAGCTCCTGCAGTCAACCCCTCAAACGTTTTTAATAAGGGAGACCTCTTCCATCCACACTGGGTGCTGAGTCCATGCTCCTGAAATTGGAAAGTTGATTCTAGCCGCTCAGGCTGCCTCTCTTTCTCCCAGTCGTTGGCTTTCTCTCTTCCCCAGTCATTCTCTACTTTCGTCTGGTTCTTCCTGTGAGGTCCTGAAAGGTAGAGGTTTGGCACTTGAGCACCGGAGTGAATGGGACCTAGATTTAATCCCTTCTTTGCCTCTCACTAGCAAGTCACTTTGTCTCTTTAAGTCTCGCTTTCTCCCATCGGGACAGTGGAGAACATCATAGGGTTGTCAAGATTAAATGAGCCATGTTCTTAATATATGTGAGCTAATGTTAAAGCATACTAGTTTGTCCTGTTTTATCATCCCCTTACCTTTCATTGCATTCAGAACCCAGTCTCACTTTTAAATAAGTTTTTCTATAAAGATAAAACAAGTAGGTATTTGAGAGGAGAAGGAGGAAGAAATCCAGCATGCTCCTAAATGTGTTCCATTTATTTCTCAAAATTTTATACAGTAAAGTCCTCACTTAACATCATCAACAGGTTCTTGGAAACTGTGACTTTAAGCAAAACAACATGCAGCAGGTCATTGAATAACATAATTTTATTCAATATAGTTTTGTTATAACATTGATGAGAAAAAATGGTTTTGTTACATACATATATATGTCATTTTGCTTAAAGTCATAGTTTCCAAGAACCTATGGATGACATCAAGTCAAGACTAATTGTATTTCTTAAATGAACAGCATTTTTTACAATATCATCTATGATATGTCCACCCTAATAAATTATTCTACTTAATGTAAATAGAACTTTCTTATAGGCAGAAATTGCAAATTCAAAATAAGAAGTAATTTAGGAAAGAAAAGTTTTTAAATTACAATTACTATTGTTGCCTAACTCCCATATTATCTTGTAAATGACATACACCTTTTTTACCTGCAAAGAATTTAAAAATCAATTCAGGTAAAACAAGAGCAGGAACCACCCACAGGTAAATCTAAATCTCACTTCCTACAACCAGGACTGTTCTTCCCCACGACCACCACCCTTAGATGAAAGAAGGAAAGAAAATGAATTCCTAGTTTACCTCCTCTGCCATTAGTCATTAGTCATATTTAGGGAATCCTTCTTGAAAAAATTTCAAGAAAATTCCAAGCCTCTTGACATTTTAGGGCCAACTTTTATTGGCTTCTAATGTTTTAAAAAAACTTCCCAAGAGTCTGTGGCTTCTTTTGAGAGTTACACGTGTGGTACACCTCACTCAGCAGATTTGCTGCTCGTAACTGGCCGCTTAGTAACTGTTACCACAAGTCTAACAGGACTTTTGAATTTTCAGTTACACTTCACTGTAATGAATGCATGACAGTTATATTTTATAATAATGTAAGCAAATTTGGGGAATGCAAATTTCAGGATATATCTCACTGACATAATGGATCTAATGTATGCAAATCCAGGAAGAAAATCCAGTTCGCTTCCCCATCCTCTTTTGAGCGAAAGTCTCAAAAGAAAAGATGCTTCAAAGAACTAAGAAAAAATTGGGGAAGAAGATGGGAAAAAATTAAAGCACAAATAAAACATACAAGTAATCTGGGAGTTGAGCTGGAGACAGCTAGCAGAACAGGTTTAGGAGTGTTGACCTAAAGGAAAAAACTGAGGCAAACTTAATAAGTGAAGAGTTTATTTGGTTGAAGTTTGAGGACTAGAACCAGAGGGCATATATTCAACTTGCCCTGAATATACACTCCCATTAGCAGCAGGTACAAGTAAATTTTTAAAGGAAAGGAAAAGGCAGTTCCTAAGTTATTTACCAATAATTTACATTATTGCTATCGATTGGCCATACATTGTTCTTTGTATCACAAATCCCAGGAACATGGAGATAATGGATAAGGCAGCTAGTTAGGAACAAAATTGCTTTAAATAATTGTCCTCCTCCACCGCCACTATACTCATGACTCTCTGGGCCTGATAAATTTTGCACAGCTCACATTCCTCAGACTGCTCTGAACTATTTTCCTTTTCTCAGGAAATAAAAGAGGAGTCAGGATTTTTCCTTCCAGTCGCAGTCTGGATCAACTGAATGAAAGCAACCTTTTACAGTAGTTATTTCACTATTGAGAGGAGAAGGAAATAAAAAGAATATATATATATATGTATATATATATATGTATATACGGCATGTTCTCACTTATAAGTGGAAGCTAAATGATGAGAGCACATGAACAGATAGGGGGAACATAAATATATATATATACATATACACACATATACACACACACACATATATACACACACACACACACACACACACACACATATATATATACAGCCATGTAAGAAGTAGCAGCTAGGAAAAACAATTGAAGTATAGGCAAGGCCACAGCAAAAAAATGTAAAGTAAAATGGAAAAAGGATCCCTGACATTCAACTGACTCTCATGATAACTGCCATCTGTGTAGCTCCCAGAAACAAACATAATAGAATATAAAAAGGACAGAAAAAGAAAAGCAGAGGAGGATGCTCTCATTGGATGGTAAACTGTTGACATTGCCCATGATAGAAACAGACGTTTTTGTCTTATTTACTATTATTGAACAACCCCAAGATTCTAAAACAAAACAACAGTAAGCCACACACACACATACACAAAAGGCAAGAATTTAATAAACAGAGTGTTGTCTGCACCTATATACACAGGTTAATTCCAAAATGTTTGTTAATTGTTCTGTGAACATAGTTAAGATAAATACTCCTTCTACCCTAAGAAACTGAATGCCTAATATGCCAAAGATGTGTCAAGGCAAGCACCACACTAATCACTAATATTTTTACTTCTTTTTTTTTTTTTTTTTTTTTTTGAGATGGAGTTTTGCTTTGTTGCCCAGACTGTAGAGCAATGGCACGGTCTCGGCTCACTACAACCTCTGCCTCCCAGGTTCAAATGATTCGCCTTCCTCAGCCTCCCGAGTAGCTGGGATTACAGGTGCCCGCCACCACGTCTGGCTAGGTTTTTGTATTTTTAGTAGAGACAGGGGTTTCTTTCGTGTTGGCCAGGCTGGTCTCAAACTCCTGACCTCAGGTGATCCACCTGCCTCAGCCTCCCAAAGTACTGGGATTACAGGCCTGAGCCACCACTCCCAGCCCTAATGTTTTTACTTCTAAAAGTCAGAGACTTGAGTTATGTGTCTTTGAAATCCACCAGGATCAACTAGCTGCCCTACACACAGTGGGGGTCTGAGGGATCTGTGCAGTTATGGGAAGAAGTAGATTTGGACCTGGAGAAAACAGAGAAATGAAAAAGGAACAAAATGAGGGAAGGTGGATAAAAATAAAGTGAGTGGAGGATGAGGGGCTGACAATAGGAGGATTGAGCCAAAGTTTACTTACTGCATAGGGAACCTTAAACCCCTTCCTTTCTTTGCTTCCAGAATGCCTGCAGCTAGGCCTTTGCCCTCCAGACAGAAAATTAAAAAAACAAAACAAAAACAAAAAAAAACCATTTTCTCCTTAAAACTTTCCCAGCCAACTTTCAGATGTGGAATTTGAAAGAAAGAGGAGTCAATAGTAACACTAAGATTTTAGGCCTCAACGATTTAGAAGCAATAAGTTGTCTTTAACTAAAATGGCAAAGACATTTGAAGGGCAGGGTAAGAGAAACAACTCAGGTTTGAGATTCTCATTATGTTAACCAGTAAATAATATCCAAGTTACCAGTGGCTAATCCTTATGGGTCTGCAGCAACCTCAGTTCTTGCCTTCTCAGAAGAAATAATTCAACTGAGGGGCATCAGGAATAAAAAGAGACTGAAGCAAGTTTCAGAGCAAGAGTAGAAGTTTATTTTAAAAGGCTTTAGAACCACATTTTCAGGAAAATGTAGTTTCCTGTAAATCTAATGAAGAAATAAAATTTGATTTGCATTTCTCTAATGATCAGTGATGTTGAGCTTTTTTTCATATGCTTCTTGGCTGCACATATGTCTTCTTTTGAAAAGTGGCTGCCTATGACCTTTGTCCATTTTTTTTTTCAACTTCTAAATTCAGGGGTACAAGTGCAGGTTTGTTACATAGGTAAATTGTGTAATGGAGGTTTGTTGTAATATTATTTCATCATGTAGGTATTAATCTAGTACCCATTAGTTATTTTTCCTGATCCTCTTTTTCCTCCCACCCTCAACCCTCCAAAAGACCACAGTGTGTCTTATTCCCCCTATCTGTTCATGTGTTCTCATCATTTAGCTTCCACTTATAAGTGAGAACATGCCATATTTGGTATTCTGATCCTGTGTTAGTTTGCTAAGGATAATGGCCTCCAGCTCCATCCATGTCTCTGCAAAGGACATGATCTCATTGATTTTATGGCTGCATAGTATACCACGGTGTATATGTACCATATGTTCTTTATCCAGTCTGTTATTGATGCCTTGCCCAGTTTTAAATGGGTTATTTTTTTCTTGTAAATTTGTTTAAGTTCCTTACAGATACTGGATATTAGAACTTTGTCAGATGCATCGTTTGCAAAAATTTTCTCACATTCTGTAGTTGTCTGTTTACACTGTTGATAGTTTCTTTTGCTGTGCAGAATCTCTTTAGTTTAATTAAATCCCATTTGTTAATTTTTGCTTTTGTTGCAATTGCTTTTGATGTCTCCATCATAAAATCTTTGCCAGTTCTTATGTCTAGAATGGTATTGCCTAGGTTGTCTTCCAGAGTTTTTCTAGTTTTTGGTTTTACATTTAAGTCTTTAATCCATCTTGAGTTGATTTTTGTATATGGTATAAGGAAGGGGTCCAGTTTCAATCTTCTATGCTGGGCAAGTTAATTATCCCAGCACCATTTATTAACTAGGAAATCCTTTCCCCATTGCTTTTTGTCAGCATTGTCAAATATCAGATGGTTGTAGGTGTGTGGCCTTATTTCTGGACTGTCTATCCTGCTTTATTGGTCTATGAGTCTGTTTTTGTACCAGTACCATGTTGTTTTGGTTACTGTAGCCCTGTAGTATAGTTTGAAGTCAGGTAGTGTGATGCCTCTAGTTTTGTTCTTTTTCTTAGGATTGCCTTGGCTATTCAGGCTCTTGTTTGGTTACATATGAATTTTAAAATCGTTTTTCCTAGTTCTGTCAAAAATGTCATTGGCAGTTGGGTAGGAATAGCATTGAATCTATAAATTGCTTTGGGAGTGTATTAGTCCATTCTCACACTGCTATAAATAACTGCCTGAGACTGGGTGATTTATAAAGGAAAGAGGTTTAATTGACTCACAGTTCTGCATGGCTGGGGAGGTGATAGGAAACTTACAATCATGGCACAAGGGGAAGCAGGCATGTCTTACATGGCAGCAGATGAGAGAAGGGGAAACTGCCACTTATACGATCATCAGATCTCATGAGAATTCACTCACTCTCTTGAGAACAGCATGGGGGAAATTGCCCCCATGGTCCAATCACCTCCCACCGGTTTTCTCTCTTGACATGTGAGGATTATGGGGATTACAATCGGAGATGAGATTTGGGTAGGGACATAGAGCCAAACCATATCAAGCAGTATGACCACTTTAACAATATTGATTCTTCCTATCCAAGAGCATGAAATGTTTTTCCATTTGTTCGTGTCATCTCTGATTTCTTTGAGCAGAATTTTGTAATTCTGATTGTAGAGATCTTTCACCTTCATGGTTAGCTGTATTCCTAGGATTTTATTTTTTGTGTGTGGCAATTGTGAATGGGATTGTATTCCTGATTGGGCTCTCAGCTTGACTGTGATTGGAGTGTAGGAATGTTAGTAATTTTTGTATGTTTATTTTGTACCCTGAAACTTCACTGAAGTTGTTTATCAGCTTAAGGAGATTTTGGGCCAAGACTATTGGGTTTTCTAGATGTAGAATCATGTTATCTGCAAAGAGGGATGTTTTGACTTTCTTTCTTCCTATTTGGATGTCCTTTATCTCTCTCTCTTGCCACATTTCTCTGGCCAGGACTCTCAATACTATGTTGAATAGGAGTAGTGAGAGAGGGCATCAGTCTTGTGCTGGTTTTCAAGGGGAATGCTTCCAGCTTTTGCCCATTCAGTATGATTGGTTTGGGTTTGTCATAGATGGCTTTTATAGCTTTGAGGTGTGGAGTTGAGTAGTTTCAATCAACAGGCATGGAAATAAAACTTACGTAAGTTTTAAAAAGAGATATAAAGAGAATTACACAGTAAATAGAGACATCCCTTCCACGGAGTATTATAGTAAAGGGGGATAAACATAGTGGTTACTGCAGGAAGAAAAGTGAGATCAGGAAAAGTTATTCTTAATGATGATTAATATTATAGCATGTCTGTATGCTGATGGGAATGATTCAAGAGAGTGAAAAATTAATGGTATGCAACCTCATACACAAGTGGAGGGTTGGTCTTAAGTAGAAGCAAGGAAGAAGGTAAAGAATATAAGCTCAGATGTAACAGAGTTGATACATCTAGTGATGGGAACTTGTGGAAATGCTCTTCTATTTAATAATCATTTTAAATTTCACAAAGTCACCAGCAGAGCCTTCAGCTGAGAGTTATGTGCAAAGAAAGTATTGGAGGTTTGAGGAAACAAGAAAATACAAAGTCATCCTTTAGGACAGGTGTCAGCAAGCTTTTTCTGCAGAAGACTAGCTAATAAACATTTTGGGATTTCTAAGCCATACAGTCTCTGTCTCAACTACACACTCTGTAGTTGTAGTATTAAAGCATCTATAGATAATATGTAAATGAATGGGTGTGGCTAAGTTTCAGTAAAACATTGTTTATGAAAACAGACAGCAACAATTGAATAGCACAAGCAAAGAATGAACTTGGGCCCCTACTCCACACTGTACATAAAAATTAATTCAAAATCAACTTTAGACCTAAAGATAGGAAAGATGAGGGGATTGAGAGACAACAGCTCAAGGGCATGGGATTTCTCTTTTTTTTTTTTTGGTAATGAAAATGTTCTAAAATTGGTTTTGGTAATGTTTACACAAGTCTTTGAATATACTAGAAGCCATTGAATTGTACACTTTAAATAGGTAAATTCTATGGTATATGAGTTATGTCTCAATTCAACTACTTAAAAAATTAAAACAAGCAAAACCAGTGATGAGTCAGATTTAACTCTCTGGTAGGAGCTAGCACGTAGGTTCTCCAGCCTGAGTGTGCATCAGAATCGCCAGAAGGGCATGTGATATGGTTTGGCTCTGTGTCCCCATCCAAATCTCACACTGAATTGTAATTCTCAATGTTCAAGGGAGGTGATTGGATCATGGGGGTGGTTTCTAATGGTTTAGCGCCATGCCCCTAGTGCCCTCTCATGATTGAATTCGCATGAGATCTGGTTGTTTAAAAGTGTGTAGCACCTGCACCTTCGCTCTTTCTTCCTCCTGCTCCCACCATGTAAGATATGCTGGCTTCCCCTTCACCTTCTGCCATGATTGTAAGTTTCCTGAGGCCTGCCAAGCCATGCCTCTGTACAGCCTGCAGAACTGTGAGTCAATGAAACCTCTTTTCTTCATAAATTGTGCAGTCTCAGGTAGTTCTTTTTTTTTTTTTTTTTTTTTTTTGAGACGGAGTCTCGCTCTGTCACCCAGGCACCCAGGCTGGAGTGCAGTGGCGCGATCTCGGCTCACTGTAAGCTCCGCCTCCCGGGTTCACGCCATTCTCCTGCCTCAGCCTCTCCGAGTAGCTGGGACTACAGGCGCCTGCCACCACGCCTGGCTATTTTTTGTATTTTTAGTAGAGACGGGGTTTCACCGTGGTCTCGATCTCCTGACCTCGTGATCCGCCCGCCTCGGCCTCCCAAAGTGCTGGGATTACAAGCATGAGCCACCGTGCCCGGCCTCAGGTAGTTCTTTATAGCAATGTGAAAACGGACTAATATAGCTTGTTACAGCAAAGATGTGTAGGCTTCACACCCTGAGTCCCTGATTTAATAGGTCTGGGGTGGGGCAAAAAGTTTGCATTTCTGACATTCTTCCCAAGTAAAGCTGATGCTACAAGTCATGGGGCAGGCCATAGCTGCGAATCAGTGACCTAGGAGTATAGGGGAATGAATAAATTAGCAAAGTATAACAAAATTCCTAGAAAGCTTTATGGGGCCCATTGGAGGTATTGGTAAAAGAAAAAAAAAAATGAAGGTGAGACCAATCATAACTGTGATTTTTCTTCAGCCATGTTCAGCTTCTCAGATGTTGGCACAGAGTAGATGAAGATAAATATTAAGCAGAACAAGGGTGTGTGGCATACATGCAAAAGAACGACATTAATGACTCACTATGCAATTTAAGCCAGACACAGAAGGAAATATGGACCTGAGAGAGATAAGAGATGGAGACAACTGGTAGAATGAGTGGCTTTTTTTCTGGTGGAGTGGGGCCAAAGGATTGTTGGAGCTGAAGTACTGGAGAAAAAAATGCTGAAAAGAGACTGTTGGGTTGGAAAGTGGGATCTTTATAAGGAAGATAATGGAGGAGCCGCTGTTATTGGCAATGACAAAGTTCAGAGAGTGAGTAACTGAGATAACTGAGATAGAGAGAAGAAAAGGTCAGGGAAATGAGAGGCCAGGTTGTGAAAAGGATTATCTGCATAGGTGCTAAAATAACCAATAATTGTAATAAGAATATTATTGCATGGAATTATAGCGAACCAGGAACTAGAATCTTTAATAGACTAAGGGCAATGACTTGAGTTGAGGTAGAGCCTACCCCCAAAAAGAAACAGTAAATATTAAGATGTAATGATGTGTGATGAAAAGCTGTGTGTTTTTAGGGATAGAGTGATACGGGTTTGGAAGCTTCAGAGAACAGCAAGTAACATGCCACTACTCCATTCCCAGTGGTATAATGGATGTAGCTGAGAAAACAGCCACTGCTTAAGAGGGTTGCAGGGCTAGGAGTGTTACCAGAAGCCAGGTTTAATGAGAGCAAGTAGGTGAAGACACCATTCAGAAAAGATCTTGAAGAAAGGAGTATTTTATTGATAACTGATGAATTCCAGAGGACACAGGGAAAGGGTTTTAGGACATAGGCAGTGGCAGGAGATGGAGCAAAAAAGGTTATTTGCAAAACCATATGTGTGTTAGAGTACAGAAACAAAGACCTGAAATTCCTGGGCTTCCCCTTGTGCCTGTCAAGAGCAGGGATATAGACAGGATTTGTCAGCCTCGTCACTATTGATATTTTGGGCCTGAACAGTCTTCGTTGGGATTGTGGGCAGAGTAGGGGGTGGATGTTCTGTGCACTGCAAAATGTTAAGCAGCTTCCCTAGGTTCCACCTTCCAGAACTCAGGTGTGACAAACAGGAATGTCTGTAGACGTTCCTAGGAATTCACTGTAAGAAAATAATTACATGTGTAATAATATATTTATTTTCAATATATATGATTTGTACAGTGTTTGTGTATACATATATGTTTGTCCGCCAGAGTATGATATGCAATAGCCCCAAATTCAAAACATATGAATGACCCTCAGTAGGATATTGGCTAAGTAAATTACGATACATTCATATAATGTGTCATCTGCTACAATTTATAATCATGAAAAGAGGAAGGTGGGTTCAGGACAGCGGCCATTAGAGTCTGGTGTAGGCAAACATGCCAGGAAAGAAGTCTGAGATCCAATGTGAGAGAAGCAAGGAGAATGAGCTTCAATAGATAACAGAAAACAAAGTGTTTCAAAAGGGGAAAGAAGTCAAAGGTTTTGAAAAAAAATCAAAACAAACAGACAAAAAAAACCCCACCAAAATCTTAGAATACCTCTGTTTAATTTTCAGTTCAGAAAATCTTTCACAGCTAAAAACAACGTCTGCTGCTTCTGCTTCTCTTGCACACAGGCTGCCCTTGCCTCCTTAAGTCCCCAGTGTCTTGGCTGCTTTGGCATCTCTGCTTCTTGTGGAAGCCTGTCTGTACTACCTGCTGAGCCCACACCAGCTCCCCTGACAGGAAGGCAACCCTGTACCTAGCACCTCATGAAGTTCAGTGGCCTTGTAACAGGTTCATAGAGAACCCCGCCCTCCCATGCCCGCGAAATTCATGCCCACCCAGAGCCTTAGAATGTGACCTTATTTGGAAATAAGATTTTTGCAGATATAAGAATCAAGATGAGATTATAGAGCCGAGTATAGTGGTTCGTGCTTGTAATCCTAGCCCTTTAGGAGGCCAAGGAAGGAGGATTGCTTGAGGCCAGGAGCTCAACACCAGCCTGAGCAACATAACAAGACCTTGTCTCTACCAAAAAATAAAAAATTAGCTGGATGAATCCCTGTAGTTCAAGCTACTCAGGAGGCTGAGGCAAGAGGATCACTTAAGTCCAGGAGTTCAAGGTTTGTGGTGAGCTATGATCTTGCCACTGCACTCCAGCCTCAGTAACAGAGCAAGACCTTTTCTTTTTGTTTGTTTGTTTTTGTTTGTTGTTGTTTGTTTTTTAAGTGAGATTATACTGGATTTGGGTGAGCTCTAAATCTGTTGAACATGTCTTATTAAAGACAGAAAGGGACACAAAGCCTGAAATTTCTACAGACCCATTTAGCAAAAGTATCTCACGATAAATATGTGAAAATAAAGTAGTGGGAATAAACTTGTTTTTGATTACCTGAGTCTGTAACTCATGGTTCTTCATTAGATAGGCTGACAAAAAGCTTATCAAAAAGTCGGTAAACACTATCTTGAAAACATATCTTGAAGCATAATTGTCATTATTATGCAGGGTACACTGGGCCCAAAAACCTCCAAAGTGTAAGGAAAAGTCAAAAGATATCACTCTCAAATGAAACAGATGAACAGTAACAAAATAGAGGGAAGAATGACCAACTTTACAAATTGTTTTTAAATCAATCACTGAAGGTACTAAGAAATTTCCCAGGTCTCTTTCGGGAGACCCTATTATCGTCTCAAGAAGATTTTTATTTTATTTTATTTTTTGAGACAGGGTCTCTCTCTGTCACCCAGATTGGAGTGC
Organism: Symphalangus syndactylus; assembly: GCF_028878055.3. Taxonomy (NCBI): domain Eukaryota; kingdom Metazoa; phylum Chordata; class Mammalia; order Primates; family Hylobatidae; genus Symphalangus; species Symphalangus syndactylus. The sequence continues at coordinate 112,112,416 of NC_072428.2, forward strand.
AGTAGTGTGATCATAGCCCACTACAATCTCGATCTCCTGGGCTCAGCCTCTTGCTTCTGCCTCCCAGGTAGTTGAGACTCAGGCACATGCCACCACACCGGGCTAATTTTTAAATTTTTGGTAGAGTCGAGGTCTTGGTATGTTGTTCAGGCTGGTCTTGAACTCCTGGCCTCAGGTGATTCTCCTGCTGAGTCTCCCAAAGTGCTAGGATTACAGGCATCAGTCACAGCACCGAGCCTGTGCCCATATTTTCTGAATTCTGCTTTCTGCCTTCTTAGCTGCATCTGCTCCACCACTTGCAACTGCATCCCAATGCCAATGGTTGCCTTCATCTGGTCCCTCTCAATTTCTCTTCCTTTCCATAATGTATCAGTCAATGGAATAGCAGGAAATAAACAGAAAACACAAAGGCTGTAACTGAGTGAGCTTAATAAAAATATTATCTAAAGAGTTATGGACAAGGTTAAGGAAACAAAAACGTGTGATGTAACACTTAGGGACTAGCAATAGCGGGAAATCATTGTCACCCCAAAACTAAAGGGGCAAGAATTGGAAATAGTGTTTCCAGAGCCTGGAAAAAGTTTGGAGCCATAGAAGAGAAATTGCTCGATAGAAGCTGTGACCATACAATGCAGCCACCGCCAAAACTGTGGCCAAGCAAAGGTAGAAGTTACAGGAAAATACTCCATCCTCTTTCTCCTCCTGCCATCCAATAACCTGCTGTGGCATCCCTTTGGTCAAACCCAACTGGAAGCAAAAAGGCAAGAGAACCCTGGTAATGGAATTTATAGAGGTCAGTGTCCTGCGATACCCAGGGTAAAGGGCATGCTATGAATCAAGGCATGAGTAGGGGGAAGCAAACAGAATAATCAGCACAGTTCACCTCTTCTGCCACTCAGCATCCGTTCTTGACCTTTGCCTGAATAAAAATTTTTGACCTCGACACAGGAGAAGCATAAAGTCTTATCAGCCACAGTGTCACTGCTGAGTGTTGTCAGCTCTGTCACACTTCCTACTGGAACCTAAATCATAATGTTAGCTACCATTAGTTCTCTTTAAAAAATGTATGATGGAAAAGGGGAAAAACAATTAACTTAAAACTAGCTGGTCACAAGACCTAAACTGACAACAATAGCTTCCTACTTTCAACATCCATTCTCTTATCCTTCACCAGCACATTGTCTGCACAGAATTCTTTACCTGGTAGAGTTACTCAAGCCTTCCTTCCTACAAAATATGTTTCCTAGGTGCTTCTGACATTTTCAAGCTATTAGTTTTCCATTGATGTGCTTTGAGCTGGGTATTCTAGACTTTAAGGTTATCTTTTTTCTTTATATACACTCCCCAGAGTAGCCAGAAGCACCCAGTCCACCCCTACAATCCACCACATTGTTGCCATAACTGCTAAGTGCCCCATCTATTTGATCTGGCATCACTTTATCCTCTCCCTGCACTTCATCACTTGTCACCTTCAGTAGGAATTTGAGTAACGTGATGCCATTGCATGATACATTGCACACTATTAGATGTTACCTATGCATTCAAATATATGAGCACCCTGATCCTGGAATCCTATTTTGAGAGTCTGCCTAGTGAGGCATCAAGATGTTACCTATGCATTCAAATATGTAAATATTGTGAGCACCGTAATCCTGGAATCCTATTTTGAGAGTCTGCCTAGTGAGGCCACTTCCAGGACAAACATCAGCCAGGGTCTCAGCAGGAAAAAGATGGTTCATTCAAAGGATCCCTTAGCATCTTTTCTTTCCATACTCCAAACATTGGCCAGAACATTTCATTAACTCAACTTCAAACAGGAAATTCTAAGGCAAATTATGCAGATACACTTAATAGAGGTTAGCCTCCAGGACAAAGAACAAGGCAGAGAAACCTGGAGAATGGATGTGATAGAGCACTTAGATAATAATCAGCATACTTGGCCACATTGGCATTTAAAAAATGCTTGTTTTTTTTTTTATCTTATAACTCCTGAATTAGAAATTTTAAGATTGAGAAGACAAATCTTTATAACAGAGTAAAAATAGCAATACTTATCCCTCTAAATCAATGTGAAAGATCATCTAAGTGACGGTGCTCTGTGCCTCCAGTGGTCTCCAGGCTTCCTCCTCAGGTTCCCATCGGCTGTCAGGCCCAGCAATCTCTAGCCGTTGGCTGAGACCTTCTGTGGCAGTCTCTGATTTGCTACAGGGCCATTGTTGCTATCCTTGCTCCAGAGCGAACAGCAGGACAGTCTGCACTGGTGGAGCGTCCTGGTATTAGCTGCCAAGGCTGCCTGGGCCCTCTGCCCCAGCAGCAACTATAGAGCAGAAAAGAGAAGAGAGTTGACAACGATAAAATGCAAAAATTCTTCTTCAAAAAGGCAGATCTGCTTTTTGCACCCCTGGAAGGCAGAGACAACTGCAACTTCTGAAATTAATGAAGACAATGAAGATTATTATGCAGCCATGCCGCCTTTAAAACTATTTATGGAGATACCTAGTATAGATTGGAGAGAGCTGTTTTTCCAAACTATTGAGCATGGTGACTTAGTGATTGGAAAAACTAGTTTTATACAAGAATTTTAATTTTTCATGGTGTTGATTTGTTGATGAAGTGGCATCATAGGAGATACATTCCACTTAGAAATCACAGGTCTTTGTCCATTAAGAAATGTGTCTTCTCGCAGTAACCATAGGGGTTCTTTATCTTACTATCAAACTGGTGACATCATTCAAGCTGGAATCAAGGATATTGATAGATGCCATGCAAAGCTTGCACTGTCTCTGGATACCTCGTGTCTTCCACCACACCTATCTGGTATTAAATTAGGTGTAATTAGCCCTGAAGAACTTCCTTTGTGCTACAGGAGGCGTGTTGAACTAAATAACAATTCTTTGGAGCCAATAAAAATGTCATGCAGAGTTCAGTGGGATTTGTTAATCCAGGAGTAATTTTTTTCTAGAAAAGGTAGGAATAGACTAATCTAATCCACCACCTTAAAAAAAACATATTTAGGGCCAGGCATGGTGGCTCATGCCTGTAATCATAGCACTTTGGGAGGCCGAGGTGGGCGGATCACGAGGTCAGGAGTTCAAGACGAGCCTGACCAACACGGTGAAACCACGTCTCTACTAAAAATACAAAAATTAGCCAGGTGTGGTGGTGCATGCCTGTAATCCCAGCTACTCTGGAGGCTGAGGCAGGAGAATCACTTGAATCTGGGAGGCGGAGGTTGCAGTGAGCCCAGAGTGTGCCACTGCACTCCAGCCTGGGCGACAGAGCGAGACTCCATCTAAAAACAACAACAACAACAAAAAAAAACGCCACCACCAAAAACATATTGAGGGGATACAAGTGCAGTTTTGTTGCATAGATATATTTCACAATGGTGAAGTCTGGGCTTTTAGTGTACCCATCACACAAATAATGAACATTGTACCCAATAGGTAATTTTTTTCTCTCTCTCTTTTTTTTCCTCATCCTCCTTCCACCATCCCACCCTCCTGAGTCCCTAATGTCTGTTATGCTACTCTATATGTACATGTGTACACATTGTTTAGCTCCCACTTAGAAGGAAGAACATGCGGTATTTGATTTTCTGTTTCTGAGTTATTTCACTTAGGATAATGTACTCCAGTTCCATTCGTGTTGCTGCAACCATCCACCATCTTTAATAAAAGGCCTGCAGAGCAATAATTTCTCTTAAGACAATTTTGTTTCTGCATTAAGAAAGAAACAATATGCATCTTGGGCTTTAAAATGTGTGAAGATTACAGTTTAAGATTGGATGCCATGTGGATGCTGTGAATGAATACAATAAAGCTCTAGAAACAAACAAACAAAACAATGGCAGTTCATGGAGGATTAAATACGCCAAAGGGAAGCCTGACCAAAGCAACAGAAGATTTTGAGCTTGCATTACAAAACTCTCCAACTCACAGACACTTGTAGAAAGAAGAGGGTAGTTAGAAGAAGAAAAGTTTTTAAATGCTGAAAGTCACTGGAAGAAAGCTTGGGCTTTAGATGAGACTTTGAAAGACGTAAAAAAGGCTTTGCAGAAACTTCATAAATAAGTTCAGAGAAAAACAGGCTGAAAAGAAAGAAAAGCAGAAAACAAAGAAAACAGAAACACGTGAAGAAAGTTACATAAGCTCTTAAAAGAGAACAAGTGACAAAGCTCGGTGGCTCACGCCTGTAATCCCAGAATTTTGGGAGGCCAAGGCGGGCAGATCACTTGAGGTGAGGAGTTTGAGACCAGCCTGGCCAACATGGTGAAAGCCCGTCTCTACTGAAAATACAAAAAATTAGCTGGGCATGGTGGTGTGCACCTGTAGTCCCAGCTACTCGAGAGTCTGAGACAGGAGAATTACTTGACCCAGGAGGTGGATGGAGGTTGTAGTGAGCCAAGATTGCACTAGTGCACTCTAGCCTGGGCAACAGAGTGAGGCTCCATCTCAAAAAAAAAAAAAAGAGAGAGAGAGCGGGAGCGAGAAAGGCTAAAGAAGAAAAGAAAATCAACTACTTCCTCTTCCTGTTTCTTCTGCTGATGAATCTGTTTCTGCATCATCCTCATTCTCTTCTAGTCACAAAAAGCATAAGAAACATAAGAGGAACTGTTCAAAGTCTGCTTGAAATTCGAAGAGACGTTCGCTTAGGGTATCCTCAAACCAGATAGATAGAGTAGGAAAGGTGAAACCCAGTTTCAACTAATACTTTAGCATCTTTTCTTAACCAAAAGCAAGAAGTGGAAAAACTACTGGAAAAGCAGGATAAATTACAATATCAAAAAACATGAGTAAAAGAGAAAGATAGATACTCTCCCCATCTTCAGGTGAAATACTGTATTATTTTGGAGACAGGCCTGAAGAGCCAAGAGATTTTTGTAATACTGATAAAACCGAGGCAAGTAGTAGCAAAGCAGAAAAGCCATATAAATCAGAAAGACGTTTTTCCAGTAGAAGAAATTCCTCAGATTCCTTCCGTAGGAATTCAAGAAACAAGACAAAAATTTATGGTTGCAGATTTGAACAGGATATGTTTGTAGGAGATGTGGTTGTAGGAGGGAAGAAAAGAGCTCTAGAGAAGGTAAAAGCCAAGTTCTGTGAAGTATTTCCCTTCACCAGCAAGCTCAGACCACTCCTGGAGGTCAGTTGAGAGATACAAAAAACATACTTATTCTAGATCATGTGATTTCAGTAGACATGAGCTAAGATACTGATTAAATACAAATCAAGGAAAATATGAAGGAGAAAACAATTATGGGCAGGATATCAAAACAGAGGTTCCAGAACAAGATGGACTTATAGCTAAGAACACTCAGAAAGCAGCATTAAAAAAAAATTAAAATTTACTCATTATATTTAATCAGATAGGTGGATTTGGGAAAGAAAAAGAAAATAAGACAAAAAATGTATATGCCGAGGAAATCAGCACCTTTACGCTAAATGCTGTTAGTAAAAGTTTTGGGTGTTTTAGTTATACCAGTCCAGGGCAAAAATCTCTGTTTCTAAAATTATATGTAGAGATTACAGAAAGCAAGTGTTTTGTAGCTTTTCTCAAATTGCATTTGATTCAGTTGTAAGTCTCTTGTCACAGCTGGATTTTTAGGCTTTTCATGTGTATGTTTATGTACAGTATATTTCTTACTCTGACATTTTTAATTTCTTCACCTAAAGATAATTCTCTAAAAGTATTGTTTCTTCATTGTATGATGGTGTACCAGAATCCATTATACTGGGTCCAAGGTATCCTGCTGTTTGAGAGAAAATTAATCTGTGCATGAACACTTGCATCATTTTCATCAAACATTGTTTCATTCTCTTTTCTGTTAAATTTAAAACCCTAAGCCTTTGAAAGTGATTATATGTTTTAATGTTTTTAAATATCATTTTGGGTGTATCATTAGTTCAAATATTAAATATTTTTGCACAGTTGTTTATTTTTTTAAATAGACTATATGACCAAGTGCAGTGGCACACACTTATAATCACAACACTTTGGGAGGCTGAGAGCAGAGAATCACTTGAAGCCAGGAGTTCGAGACCAGCTTGGGCAACATAGCAAGACCCCATCTCTACAAAAATTGTTTTTAAACATTAGCCAAACATGGTGGCATGTGCCTGTAGTCCCAGCTTCTGAGGAGGCTAAGGGGGAAGATCACTGGACCCCAGCAGGTCAAGGTTACAGAGAGCCATGATTGCATCACTGCTCTCCAGCCTGGGTGGCAAAGTGAGACGTTGTCTCAAAAAAAAAAAAAATACTATATGAACATGAGTATGTAAGACTCTGTGTTGTAGAGGACTGGGACCTCACTATCTAAATGGAAACATTACTTGGCAAAAGCCAACATGCCTTATAATTATTTTACTTTGATTATATTTTCATTTGGGGGTTTAATGAGTTTGAATAATTTGCAGATGTTATTTTGTTAAAATGGAATTTATTAGATTTAGAATATAAATTATTATAAATTATAGTTAATATAATTATAACTACAAATATTCTTCCATAATACTGTACATGTTTGCTAGTGTCATTTGGAGCAGACATAATTACCAGAGTGTGTGTGGACTTTAAAAATTTCCTAACATTGATGAATACTCAAGTCTTATCCTTTATACTGGTAGCAGACCTTGGAACTGATACTCTTCTTTTTGTTGAATTTTTGGGATCTGTCATGATGGCATGCAAAACCATGAACCAAAAGTATGGAATATTCATTTAAATAACACGAAGACTTTTAAAAAACTACAATGTAGTATAAACACCAAATAATATTTACGGATGCTAATGTGTTTCATTTGAAGAGTTTATAGACCTCTGCCTTTGGTGAATGAAAAGCAAGCTTAAAACACTGATTATATTAAGCATAAACATGGAGTGGAAGAGTGAGGGAATGAAGGGTTTGGGTAAAAAATGGATACTGTGATTGGAGGAGCTGTGTGAGCACCAAGATAGGATTTTGTTGAGGCTCAACCTCCTGGCCTAAAAGCCAACACTCCCATTTGAAAGAGTTTATCTAGATCATCACAAGATGATACTGATAACTTTGTGATCTGCTTCTGGAAATTCAAACATGATGGAGAGTATATAGATATGTAGAAATACCTCAGTGTAACTAGGGATTTGAGTTATTTTACTTTAGTTCTTGGTATAGTATTCCTAACAATATTTTGATGATTGTTTTATGTTTCTTTCATTCCATGGGGAAGATTGATTTTTGTGCTGAGGTCCTAAAAGCAGGAATGTAATATATATAATAACACATATATAATTTATGTATAAATTATATGTGTTTAAATATGTCAGTTATTTGTATAATTTGTGTGTATATGTGTATATAAGCACAAAAATTATGAAAATGAATGTATCTATTTATTTTTAATATATAAATTATATGTGTGTTTAAATATACAGTTATCTGTATAACTTTTGCGTGTGTATGTATATAAGCACAAAAAAATTTACAGGAAATCAATGCGTTCCTAAAAGTTTTTCATAGACCATCAGTGAAAAATATGCTGCAAATGATCAGAAAATATTTTAAAATCATACTCCTGTTTCTTAGGGGGAAGAGAGTATGAGCAACAGAGTGGTGAAATAAAAGGCTGGAAAGTATAGGTCAGAATCTAAAAATATTGTGCATATTTTAGAAAGTTCTAAGGAAGAGATTTAAAATTATATGTGAGTACAGCGATGAAATGGCAAAAACACAAACAATAAGCTAATTACATAGTATAAAATAAGAAAACTTACCATACTTAAATGTCTATATGCTAGGTTTGAGTGATAAACCAATAATATTTTATGTAGTCCATACAACAATCCATGAAGTAGATACAAATAGTCACCACTGACATGAGGAAACTGAGGCTTGAAAAGTTTAAGTGATAGCACTCACACCCCTGCTTAAAGCCTAAGCTGGGGTCAACGCTGGTGGACTCCAAAGCTCTCACTCTTAACCACTATGCTATGATTTCTTTCACGGAAAAATAATTAGTGGAATAGAGAGTAGATTGGGTTTTCTTCTTGTTGTTTTTTGTTTGTTGTTGTGTTAGTAAGGGAAATGTTTTTCTACGAAATTTTTATCCTTCGTAGAATCTGCCTACTACAAATGGTCCTGCAACACGAGAGACTTTATCCTATACAGGTGGTAGCCCTTTTGATTGTGGGTTCTTGTGTCTCTCACATTCAGAATCAATGGAAAATACAGTCCCTCCGTGTAAAGATAGTCTGTTCATTCCCAAGGCTTAGTTGTAGACATTATACTCTAAACTAAAAGAAAGTGGCAGCCCTGGATCAGGGATGGAAAAAAGAATGTGCCTAGAATACTCTGAAGGAATTATTTTATAGATATACAAAAAGGTAGAGAAATTCTGAGCTGGCAACAAGTACCTTTGGAGAAACATGCGGGGAAAGAGTAGAAGGTTTTGAAGATCACAAAAAATGCACAGAGCAAAGTGAAATTAAAGTTCTAAGAGACAAAAAAAGCTAAGGAGGGGTGCAGAGAAATCCCAGACGTGATAATAGCTTTGGTTATACTTAGGGCATATCAAATATGAAATTTATGGAGAGGTGGAATGATTGGAAAGAAGACTGGGGACTGGCAAAGCAGTTGGAGGAGTTGAGTTAAAAAAAAAAAACAATACTTTCCAATAGGCTAAACGAATATAGCCAATGAGTAATAAGTATGCATAATAAGTATGCATAATAGAAGTCTTGAATAACGATACTTTTTGATCATAGGACTTCTCACAAATATGATTTTTTTTTCTTTCTTGAGACAGAGTCTCGTTCTGTTGCCCAGGCTGGAGTGCAGTGTCATGATCTCAGCTCACTGCAACCTCCGCCTCCCAGGTTCAAGCGATTCTCCTGCCTCAGCCTCCTGGGTAGCTGGGATTACAGGTACCCACCACCATGCCCAGATAATTTTTGTATTTTTAGTAGAGATGGGGTTTTGCCTTGTTGTCCAGGCTAGCTTCGAGCTCCTGACATCAAGCGATCCTCCCACCTCGGCCTCCCAAATTGCCGAGTTTACAAGTGTGAGCCACTGTGCCTGGCCCTGAATTCTTTAATGTAGACAACAGAATAGAAGTGCACCAAAGATTTTCTTAATTATACTCATAGAATTTTTTTACACATGAATTGAAAGTATTATATAATGGGATTTCCCCAATCCCCCCAAAAAACTTTTCTTCTTCTAGTCATCTCCAGTTTATCATTGGTGCACCATACAGTTGTAGAAGACAAAAATCTAAGCCATATCCTCGATTCATTCCATGTCCTGTAGGCTAAACTGGATAATTTAGATGCAATTTCAAATGCAATGAGAAACCACTGAAGATTTTTAAGCAGATAAATGATTGCTGAGATCAACATTTTTAAGAAGCTTATTCTGGCAACTTTTGGATAAATTTGATTGAGGAGCAAGAGTAAAATTTACAAGATCTTTCTGATTTCTCCTAAGTGAGCTGGCCCCTGCCTGGCACTGGTGTCACATCCCCTGTCACTCTTCTCTGTTTTGCATCCCTCTGGTCATGCCAGATTCTTTCCTGTTAACACTTGTCTGGAATGCTCCCGCCCAGGTTCTTGTACAGCTTACCGACACTTACCTTTCATGCCTCGACTCAAGTTTCATCTCCTCAAAGAGGCTTTCCCTGACCATTCATCATTTCATTTCCTTTACTTGTTTCTTGTCTGTTTCTTCTGTTGGAATATTAGCTCTATGAAGGTAGAGACTGCATCTACCTTGTTACTAGCACACAGCAGCACATAGCAGACATTCGGTAAATATTCATTAAATAAATCAATGAATCAATAGAAAAATGGATGGAGAGATGGATAAATAGGATTAGGTTCATTTCCTAGATTCAACAAGATTCTGGAATGTGGGAAATGGTACATTTAGGTTGAAGGTTCTTACCACTATTAGTAAACTTGTTTGGCTTATCTCTGCTGTAAATTCTTTCAGGTTTAGTAAGACTCATATGAATGTTTCCATGTTACAGGAAGATTTTTTTTTTCCAAAATAATGTTTCTCTTGTGTCTGGCAGAAGGCCACCTGGTTTCCAGACTGAGCACCCTACACGTCAGAGGCACAGTGGTGTAAAATGACATTTTCTATTTGTATTTCTCTCTTCTGACCATCCCTTCTCTTAGATAAGACAGTCACAATGACAAGGATCCCATTAGGAAATCTTGTATTGTCTAATAGCTAATCCCAAATGGGAGATAAAACTATTTGCAACAATTCTTTTTTACTTACTATTATATTCTCTCTTATACTTCATAACTCTTTTACACCTTTCCTCTCTCCTCAAACCTCCCATAAGTCTTCTCCTTTCCCTTTTCTGACCCTGTCATCTATCTAATGATTATCCTTCATATTTCACTGAAAATAAAAGCACTGTCAATCGATAGTTAAACCCCCAAATCCAGGAGTCATCTTTGATTTCCCTTTTTCATTAATCTCCAACATCCAATCTCTCTGCAAGTCCTATTAAGTCTCAACTTCAAAACATACAGAATCAGTCTGGTTCTCTTCATCTCCACTATGCCCACCCTATCTGAAGTACCATCATTTCCCATCTGGATACTGCAACAGCCTCCTGGTTGACCTCTCTTTTTGTGTAAAACTGATTTTCCTCATAGTAGTCAGAATCATGTATTAAGAATATAAATCAGATCCTGTTGCTTTTCTGCCTGAAACCATGGGCTTCCTTTCCTACTTAGAGTAAAACTCATTGACCTTACCTTCACCTAGTAGTCCTACCAGAGCTGGTCCCTGACCACCCTCTCTGATCGTATCTCTCCTATTACAATATTCCAGATACACTGCCTTCTTTTTGTCCTGGAACATGCCAAGTTCCTCTCACGTTAGGGCCTTCACACTTGCCATTTCCTCCTCCAGAAAAGCTCTTCCCCTAGAAGACTTGAGCAAGATTGGCTTCTTTTTGTCACCAAGTTCTTAGCTTCAATGTTACCTTCTGTCTGAGGTCTTCAGTGAGGACCCACTCTCATCCTGTTATATTTTCTTCTTAGCCCTTAACAGTATCTGAACTTATTTGCTTGTTTACTATCTGTGTTCCTCTGCTAGAATATAAGCTCCATATGGTAGAAACTTTGTCTATCTTGATGTGCAGCCAGTACCTAGAGGAAGTACTCAATAAATATTTCTTGAAATAATGAATTAACAATTTACACCCAGACCAACATTTTTTATAGGATGGAATATTCCTATCATTTGAGTGGATTTCCATAGAGTTGGAAGAAGTCACTCTCTCATAATCAGAAAGAATAATTTTTCTTAAATCCTCATTTCTCAAATGATTAAAAGATTGTCTGTCTGTCTTTTTATCAGGGTGTCTGAAGTAACAGAATATATAAGTCTACAAATATAGCATTTTATTTTAAAAAATAGCTATGCATTTGCTCAATTCAAATTATCTCCCCAAATATGATGTCCATAACTTTCTACCTCTATGAGCTGTCCAGTTTTACTGACATAAAGAATGAGGAGCAAACTGGCAGTGTGGCAGACCTGCTTTAAGGTTGTAATTGATTCCAAGCTGAATGCTGACATATCTTGGCATTTTAAACAATATTCATATATACTTCCTTTATACAACTTGTTCAAGTATCTAATTTCTAAATCCCACACAACATGGAAAGCCAGTTTCATACAATATCTAAAGAAAAAATCTTTGTCAGATTCCAGGAGCCAGGGGAAGCAGATAACATAAGAAATAGTCTCTTTGCTATAGAAGTAGGTTGCCAACATACTCCACTTCCCTATTCCTTCACCCTCACTAAAACTGCCATCCCCAGCAGGAGTATTTGCTGTTCTTGACTTTTAAAAAATAAGAAACTATCACTAGATTAAAAAATCAAAGACTGATTGTGATAGTTCAGAAATAAAGGATAGAATAAGCAATGTCTGGGTACATTTTAGCTCTTGGCTGTCAGCTTCTCATGCAGCTGAATTTAAGGGTTTAATAACTACCTTGAGGCATTGCAGAGGATTCCCACTACCCAGCCAAGGGTGCCTTTACTCTCATCCATTTATATCCACTTCATAGAGCCAAAGAGAAATTTGAGGAAGAGTAAACACAAAGCTTTTTGTTTTGTTTGTTTTTGTTTTGAAACGGAGTCTCCCTCTGTAGCGCAGGCAGGAGTGCAGTGGCACAATCTCGGCTCACTGCAGCCTCTGCCTCCTGGGTTCAAGCGGTTTTCCTACCTCAGCCTCCCAAGTAGCTGGGATTACAGGCACATGCTACCATGCCCGGCTAATTTTTGTATTTTTAGTAGAGACGGGGTTTCACCATGTTGGTTAGGCTGGTCTTGAACTCCTGACCTTGTGATCTGCCCACCTCAGCCTCCCAAAGTGCTGGGATTACAGGCGTGAGCCACTGCACCTGGCCTAAGCTTTATCTCCTACATGTCTTTCTACTAGCATCTCACCAGCAACATCTGCTATTTTAGATGTTGGAGAGGGAACTGTCCATTTTAGATGAAGGAGAGGGAAAAGGAAAGAGGGGGCTTGTGTTCAGAGGCTGCTGCTGCTACAAAGATATAAACTTAGCTTTATTTCAATGTATGTATATTTTAAAGGACATTAGCATGACCTAAATATTATGTGTATTATTAAATGACACATAATATTAATAAATATTAATATCAATAAATGGGGAAAAGAGATAAAACTGTAGAAATAGAATTTTCTTTCTTTTCCCGCTTCATTGTGGTTACAAAATTTGTTCAGGGTCTGTTCTTTCACTTAAACATTATCGTTAGCATTTACACAGGTTGACAGTTTGTGCCATAAATGCATTTTTATTGATGGTGAGTTAGTTTTCTAGGGTTGCCATAACAAAATGCCACAGACTGAGTGAAACAAAGAAATTTGTTTTCTCACACTTCTGCAAGCTGGAAGCCTCAGATCAAGGTGGTGGCAAGTTTGGTTTTGTCTGAGGCCATTTTCCTTTGCTTGCAGATGGCTAGTGTCTCACTGTGTCTTCAGATGGCCTTTCTTCTGTGCATACAAATCCCTGATGTCTCTTTGGGTGTCCAAATTTATTCTTCTTCTCCTCCTTCTTCTTTTCCTTCTCCTCCTCCTTCTTCTTCTTTCTTCTTTTCTTCTTCTTCTTTTTTTTTTTTTTTTTTGAGACAGAGTCTCGCTCTGTCACCCAGACTGGACTGTAGTGCAGTGGTGCAATCTCGGCTCACTGCAACCTCCACTTCCTGGGTTCAAGTGATTCTCATGCCTCAGCACCCCCAAGTAGCTGGAATTATAGGTGCATGCCACCACGCCTGGCTGATTTTTGCTATTGTTGTTATTATTATTATTATTATAGAGATGGAGTTTCTCCATGTTGACCAGGCTGGTCTTGAACTCTTGGCCTCAAGTGATCCGCCTTCCTGTCCTCCTACAGTGCTGGCATTACAAATATGAGCCACTGCACCCAGCTCCCCAAATTTCCTGTTCTTATAAGGCCAACAGTCAATTTGAATTAGGACTCACACTAATGGCCTCACTATCATCACCTCTTTAAAGGGCCTAGCTCTAAATACAGTTATACTCTAAGATACTCAGGGTTAGAGATTCAACATATGAATTTGTGCAGTGGGGGACACGATTCAGCCTGTAATAGACGGTAGGCTTATACTACAACATCAGGCTTGCACTGCGTAAAAACCATATTCCTGCTTCTACCTCAATGCCTCTTTTATTCCATTCCTTGGCACATGTTCAAAGTTGACTGACATAATTCTTATTGTTGAAGCAAGTGATTAAGTTGCCTAGTGATAATAATTAATTTTCTGGAATTCTTTTGGGATGTATAGATACCTGTTAAGAATCACCTAGTAACAGGTATATTGACATGAAGCTAAAGTCTGTGTAGATAGTATAAAATTCTGGGGAAACACCAGCACATGCTGGAGTAATGGAGAAGAAAAAAAAGGTAGAAGGAAAGTATGATCATTGTCTTAGTCTATTTTTTATGTGCTATAACAAAATATCTGACACTGGGTAATTTGGAAAGAACAGAAATTTATTTCTCACAATTCTGGAACCTGGGAAGCCACAGATCATGGTGCCAGCAGATTTGGTGTTTGGTGAGCACAGACACCTCCTAAAAGCCCCACCTCTTAATACTGTTGTGCTGGGAATTAAGTTTCAACATGAAATTTGAAGGAGACACAAATAGTCAAACCACAGCAATCCTAAACCAAGAGGAGCTAATACAAGGGAATGTTTGAAGTAAGAAGAGTAAGAGAGGGTCTGATGAAGTTTGCAAAGCAAAGCATACGTTTTTGTTTGTTTTTTTTTTTCTTTTTTTTTTTTACAGTTTTCATGACAACCAGCATGGTGAGCCTGGAGCATTTCAGAGGCAGAAAAAGAGTGCGTAGACATGAAAAAGAGGGACCATATTGATAAGAAAAATAGTACAGAGGTAGAATCTATAGTACTTTGAAGATGCCTGAAAAACAGGGGAGAGAGAAATGGTATAATTGAAAATGACTGAGTGAGAAGATGGTGATTAAATACAGTAGGTAGTATTGAGGAGTTGTATTAGATAAATTGAATTGAGTGTTCCTGCAAGATATCTAAATGACAACACACAGGAGGAACTGGGAAATTCAAAACTAGAGTTGTTAGACAAGTTAAGGCTACAGGTAAGGATTTGGCATTTGTCTACATAGATGACACAAACCAAAAGAACTAGTGAAGACACTGAGAGAGCACGAAGGAGAAATGAAGAGAGTTAAGGACATAGCCTTGTAAAAGCCTACATGGGAGGGAAAGATGAGACCAAGAAGTAAAGAGAAGGCGCACCAGGAGAGCGCAACACAATGGACTTCAAGAGAAGAAGATGCTTCAAGGATGTGGGTAAATGGCTTAAAACCTCTTATTTTCTTTTCCATGAGAATTCGCTGTTTTAAAACTTTCTAACCCTGTTCTCCAGGAAATGTGATAAAAATGAAATGTCATATCAGTGCTAAGCAACTCAATGAACGCTGATTGGAAGATTGTGTCTTGACTGGGAGTTCTAGGTATGATTATATATATGGAGTGATAAGTCATAATTTTTGACTGCCTTATCGCCAAGTTCCTTCAGGAGAACAAAGAACAGGCCATTACCCAGGAGAAGACTGACAACTAGATTTTACCCACATGCCCAAATCTCAGGGATTTCAGTATCTACTAGTCTGGGTAGACACTTTCACTGGTTGGGCAGAGGCCTTCCCTTGTAGGACAGAAAAGGCCCAAGAGGTAATAAAGGCACTAATTCATGAAATAATTCCCAGATTCGGACTTCCCCGAGGCTTACAGAGTGACAATGGCCCCGCTTTCAAGGCTGCAGTAACCCAGGGAGTATCCCAGGCCTTAGGCATACAATATCACTTACACTGCGCCTGGAGGCCACAATCCTCAGGAGAAGTCAAGAAAATGAATGAAACACTCAAACGACATCTAAAAAAGCTAACCCATAATCTTGTTTGCATTCACTGAGTAACTGTCTTGAATCTATAGGTTTATATCTTTTTTATTTTTTCAATTGTGCTTCTCTCTGTTCTGATTATATTATTTTCATTGCTATTGCTTCAAGCTTATAAGGCCTCTGGCATCTCCATTTTGCTATGGATCTTATCTTGCGCTTCTTTCTTTTAGGTTATTACATTTTTCATTGTAAAATTTCTATTTGGTTCATCTTTGTAACTTCAATTCTTTGCTGAGACTTTCTATCTTTCAATTCTTTTTAAGACAGTTCTCCCATTAGTTTTCAGAGTGTTCGTATCATACCTACTTTAAAGGTTTTGTCAGAAAATTCTAGCATCTATGTCATTTCAGCATTGACATTGGTTATTTTTCTTTTATTGTGCAGTTTGAGATTTTCCTAGATATTTATACTATAAGTACTTTTGAATTATATCCTAAATGTTTGAATACTAAACTATAAAACTCTGGGTCTTATTTAAATCCTGTGGAGAATGGTTGCTTCCCTCATTTTTTATTAATACACAATAATTGTACATATTTATGGAGTACACGTAATATTCTGATACAAACATACAAGGTATAATGATCAGATCAGGATATTTAGGATATCTGTCACCTCAAATATTTATCATTTCTTTATGTTGCAAACATTTCAAATCTTCTCTTTTAGATATTAAAAAAATTATTCTTAACTATAATCACCCTACTATACTATCAAACACTAGAAACTACTTCTATCTATGTGTACGTTTATACCCATTAAGCAACCTCTCTTTGTCTCTTTACTCCCCACCCTTTGCAGCCTCTGATAACCACCATTTTACTCTCTATTTCCATAAGATCAACTTTTTAAACTCTCATGTATGATTGGAAGTATGTAATATTTGTCTTTATGTGCCCAACTTTGATCAGTTTAACATAATGACCTCCAGTTCCACCCAAGTTGCTGCAAGTAAGAGGATTTTATTTCTTTTTTTTTTTTTATTATACTTTAGGGTTTTAGGGTACATGTGCACAATGTGCAGGTTTGTTACATATGTACATATGTATCCATGTGCCATGTTGATTTCCTGCACCCATTAACTCGTGATTTAGCATTAGGTGTATCTCCTAATGCTGTCCCTCCCCCCTCCCCCCACCCCACAACAGTCCCCGGAGTGTGATGTTCCCCTTCCTGTGTCCATGAGTTCTCATTGTTCAATTCCCACCTATGAGTGAGAACATGCGGTGTTTGGTTTTTTGTCCTTGCGATAGTTTACTGAGAATGATGTTTTCCAGTTTCATCCATGTCCCTACAAAGGACACGAACTCATCATTTTTTATGGCTGCATAGTATTCCATGGTGTATATGTGCCACATTTTCTTAATCCAGTCTATCATTGTTGGACATTTGGGTTGGTTCCAACTCTTTGCTATTGTGAATAGTGCTGCAATAAACATACGTGTGCATGTGTCTTTATAGCAGCATGATTTATAGTCCTTTGGGTATATACCCAGTAATGGGATGGCTGGGTCAAATGGTATTTCTAGTTCGAGATCCCTGAGGAATCGCCACACTGACTTCCACAATGGTTGAACTAGTTTACAGTCCCACCAACAGTGTAAAAGTGTTCCTATTTCTCCACATCCTCTCCAGCACCTGTTGTTTCCTGATTTTTTAATGATGGCCATTCTAACTGGTGTGAGATGGTATCTCACTGTGGTTTTGATTTGCATTTCTCTGATGGCCAGTGATGATGAGCATTTTTTCATGTGTTTTTTGGCTGCATAAATGTCTTCTTTTGAGAAGTGTCTGTTCATGTCCTCTGCCCACTTTTTCATGGGGTTGTTTGTTTTTTTCTTGTAAATTTGTTTGAGTTCATTGTAGATTCTGGATATTAGCCCTTTGTCAGATGAGTAGGTTGCAAAAATTTTCTCCCATTCTGTAGGTTGCCTGTTCACTCTGATGGTAGTTTCTTTTGCTGTGCAGAAGCTCTTTAGTTTAATGAGATCCCATTTGTCGATTTTGGCTTTTGTTGCCATTGCTTTTGGTGTTTTAGACATGAAGTCCTTGCCCACGCCTATGGCCTGAATGGTATTGCCTAGGTTTTCTTGTAGGATTTTAATGGTTTTAGGTCTAACATATAAGTCTTTAATCCATCTTGAATTAATTTTTGTATAAGGTGTAAGGAAGGGATCCAGTTTCAGCTTTCTACATATGGCTAGCCAGTTTTCCCAGCACCATTTATTAAATAGGGAATCCTTTCCCCATTTCTTGTTTTTGTCAGGTTTGTCAAAGATCAGATAGTTGTAGATATGCAGCATCATTTCTGAGGGCTCTGTTCTGTTCCATTGATCTATGTCTCTGTTGTGGTACCAGTACCATGCTGTTTTGGTTACTGTAGCCTTGTAGTATAGTTTAAAGTCAGGTAGCGTGATGCCTCCAGCTTTGTTCTTTTGGCTTAGGACTGACTTGGTGATGCGGGCTCTTTTTTGGTTCCATATGAACTTTAAAGTAGTTTTTTCCAATTCTGTGAAGAAAGTCATTGGTAGCTTGATGGGGATGGCATTGAATCTATAAATTACCTTGGGCAGTATGGCCATTTTCACGATATTGATTCTTCCAACCCATGAGCACGGAATGTTCTTCCATTTGTTTGTATCCTCTTCTATTTCATTGAGCAGTGGTTTGTAGTTCTCCTTGAAGAGGTCCTTCACATCCCTTGTAAGTTGGATCCCTAGGTATTTTATTCTCTTTGAAGCAATTGTGAATGGGAGTTCACTCATGATTTGGCTGTTTGTCTGTTATTGGGTGTACAAGAATGCTTGTGATTTTTGTACATTAATTTTGTATCCTGAGACTTTGCTGAAGTTGCTAATCAGCTTAAGGAGATTTTGGGCTGAGACAATGGGGTTTTCTAGATATACAATCATGTCATCTGCAAACAGAGACAATTTGACCTCCTCTTTTCGTAATTGAATACCCTTTATTTCCTTCTCCTGTCTGATTGCTCTGGCCAGAACTTCCAGCACTATGTTGAATAGGAGCGGTGAGAGACGGCATCCCTGTCTTGTGCCAGTTTTCAGAGGGAATGCTTCCAGTTTTTGCCCATTCAGTATGATATTGGCTGTGGGTTTGTCGTAGATAGCTCTTATTATTTTGAGATACGTCCCATCAATACCTAATTTATTGAGAGTTTTTAGCATGAAGGTTGTTGAATTTTGTCAAAGGCCTTTTCTGCATCTATTGAGATAATCATGTGGTTTTTGTCTTTGGTTCTGTTTATATGCTGGATTACATTTATTGATTTGCGTATGTTGAACCAGCCTTGCATCCCAGGGATGAAGCCCACTTGATCATGGTGGATAAGCTTTTTGATGTGCTGCTGGATTCGGTTTGCCAGTATTTTATTGAGGATTTTTGCATCGATGTTCATCAAGGATATTGGTCTGAAATTCTCTTTTTTGGTTATGTCTCTGCCAGGTTTTGGTATCAGGACAATGCTGGCTTCGTAAAATGTGTTAGGGAGGATTCCCTCTTTTTCTATCGATTGGAATAGTTTCAGAAGGAATGGTACCAGTTCCTCCTTGTACCTCTGCTAGAATTCAGCTGTGAATCCATCAGGTCCTGGACTCTTTTTGGTTGGTAAGCTATTGATTATTGCCACAATTTCAGAACCTGTTATTGGTCTATTCAGAGATTCAACTTCTTCCTGGTTTAGTCTTGGGAGGGTGCATTTGTCGAGGAATTTATCCATTTCTTCTAGATTTTCTAGTTTATTTGTGTAGAGGTGTTTGTAGTATTCTCTGATGGTAGATTGTATTTCTGTGGGATCAGTGGTGATATCCCCTTTTTCATTTTTTATTGCATCTATTTGATTCTTCTCTCTTTTCTTCTTTATTAGTCTTGCTAGTGGTCCATCAATTTTGTTGATCTTTTCAAAAAACCAGCTCCTGGATTCATTAATTTTTTGAAGGGTTTTTTGTGTCTCTATTTCCTTCAGTTCTGCTCTGATTTTAGTTATTTCTAGCCTTCTGCTAGCTTTTGAATGTGTTTGCTCTTGCTTTTCTAGTTCTTTTAATTGTGATGTTAAGGTGTCAATTTTGGATCTTTCCTGCTTTCTCTTGTGGGCATTTAGTGCTATAAATTTCCCTCTACACACTGCTTTGAACGTGTCCCAGAGATTCTGGTATGTTGTGTCTTTGTTCTCGTTGGTTTCAAGGAACATCTTTATTTCTGCCTTCATTTCATTATGTACCCAATAATCATTCAGGAGCAGGTTGTTCTGTTTCCATGTAGTTGAGCGGTTTTGACTGAGTTTCTTAATCCTGAGTTCTAGTTTGATTGCACTGTGGTCTGAGAGACAGTTTGTTATAATTTCTGTTCTTTTACATTTGCTGAGGAGAGCTTTACTTCCAACTATGTGGTCAATTTTGGAATAGGTGTGGTGTGGTGCTGAAAAAAATGTATATTCTGTTGACTTGGGGTGAAGAGTTCTGTAGATGTCTATTAGGTCCACTTTATGTAGAGCTGAGTTCAATTCCTGGATATCCTTGTTAACTTTCTGTCTCGTTGATCTGTCTAATGTTGACAGTGGGGTGTTAAAATCTCCCATTATTATTGTGTGGGAGTTTAAGTCTCTTTGTAGGTCACTGAGGACTTGCTTTATGAATCTGGGTGCTCCTGTGTTGGGTGCATATATATTTAGGATAGTTAGCTCTTCTTGTTGAATTGATCCCTTTACCATTATGTAATGGCCTTCTTTGTCTCTTTTGATCTTTGTTGGTTTAAAGTCTATTTTATCAGAGACTAGGATTGCAACCTTTGCCTTTTTTTGTTTTCCAGTTGCTTGATAGATCTTCCTCCATCCCTTTATTTTGAGTCTATGTGTGTCTCTGCACGTGAGATGGGTTTCCTGAATACAGCACACTGATGGGTCCTGACTCCTTATCCAGTTTGCCAGTCTGTGTCTTTTGATTGGAGCATTTAGCCCATTTACATTTAACGTTAATATTGTTATGTGTGAATCTGATCCTGTCATTATGATGTTAGTTGGTTATTTTGCTCGTTAGTTGCTATAGTTTCTTCCTAGCCTCGATGGTCTTTACAATTTGGCATGTTTTTGCAGTGGCTGGTACCGGTTGTTCCTTTCCATATTTAGTGCTTCCTTCAGGAGCTCTTTTAGGGCAGGCCTGGTGGTGACAAAATCACTCAGCGTTTGCTTGTCTGTAAAGTATTTTATTTCTCCTTGACTTATGAAGCTTAGTTTGGCGGGATAGGAAATTCTGGGTTGAAAATTCTTTTCTTTAAGAATGTTGAATATCAGCCCCCACTCTCTTCTGGCTTGTAGAGTTTCTGCTGAGAGATCAGCTGTTATTCTGATGGGCTTCCCTTTGTGGGTAACCCGACCTTTCTCTCTGGCTGCCCTTAACATTTTTTCCTTCATTTCAACTTTGGTGAATCTGACAATTATGTGTCTTGGAGTTGCTCTTCTCGAGGAGTATCTTTGTGGCGTTCTCTGTATTTCCTGAATCTGAATGCTGGCCTGCCTTGCTAGATTGGGGAAGTTCTCCTGGATAATATCTTGCAGAGTGTTTTCCAACTTGGTTCCATTCTCCCCATCATTTTCAGATACACCAATCAGACGTAGGTTTGGTCTTTTCACATAGTCCCAAATTTCTTGGAGGCTTTGTTCATTTCTTTTTATTCTTTTTTCTCTAAACTTCCCTTCTCTCTTCATTTCATTCATTTCATCTTCCATCAGCGATACCCTTTCTTCCAGTTGATCGCATCTGCTACTGAGGCTTCTGCAATCTTCACGTAGTTCTCGAAACTTGGCTTTCAGCTCCATCAGCTCCTTGAAGCCCTTCTCTCCATTGGTTATTCTAGTTATCCATTCTTCTAATTTTTTTTCAAAGTTTTTAACTTCTTTGCTACTGTTTTGAATTTCCTCTCGTAGCTCAGAGTAGTTTGATCGTCTGAAGCCTTCTTCTCTCAACTCATCAAAGTCATCCTCCATCCAGCTTTGTTCCGTTGCTGGTGAGGAACTGCATTCCTTTGGAGGAGGAGAGGTGCTCTGTTTTTTGGAGTTTCCAGTTTTTTTGCTCTGTTTTTTCCCCATCTTTGTGGTTTTATCTACTTTTTGTCTTTGATGATGGTGATGTACAGATGGGTTTTTGGTGTGGATGTCCTTTCTGTTTGTTAGTTTTCCTTCTACCAGACAGGACCCTCAGCTGCAGGTCTGTTGGAGTTTACTAGAGGTCCACTCCACACCCTGTTTGGCTGGGTGTCAGCAGCGGTGGCTGCAGAACAGCGGATTTTCGTGAGACCACAAATTCAGCTGTCTGATATTTCCTCTGAAAGTTTTGTCTCAGAGGAGTACCCGGTTGAATGAGGTGTCAGTCTGTCCCTACTGGGGGGGTGCCTCCCAGTTAGGCTGCTCAGGGGTGAGGGACCCACTTTAGGAGGCAGTCTGTCCATTCTCAGATCTCCAGCTGCGTGCTGGGAGAACCACTACTCTCTTCAAAGCTGTCAGTCAGACAGGGACATTTAAGTCTGTGGGGGTTCTTGCTGAGTTTTTGTTTGTCTGTGCCCTGCCCCCAGAGGTGGAGCCTACAGAGGCAGGCAGGCCTCCTTGAGCTGTGGTGGGCTCCACCTAGTTCGAGCTTCCTGGCTGCTTTGTTTACCTAAGCAAGCCTGGGCAATGGCAGGCGCCCCTCCCCCAGCCTCGCTGCCGCCTTGCAGCTTGATCTCAGACTGCTGTGCTAGCAATCAGCGAGACTCCGTGGGCATAGGACCCTCCAAGCCAGGTGTGGGACACAATCTCCTAGTGTGCCGTTTTCCAGGCCCGTTGGAAAAGCGCAGTATTAGGATGGGACTGACCCGATATTCCAGGTGCCGTCTGTTTCCCCTTTCTTTGACTAGGAAAGGGAACTCCCTGACCCCTTGCGCTTCCCGAGTGAGGCAATGCCTCGCCCTGCTTCGGCTCGCGCACAGTGCGCTTCACCGACTGTCCTGCACCCACTGTTAGGCACTCCCTAGTGAGATGAAACCGGTACCTCAAGCAGAAATGCAGAAGTCACCCGTCTTCTGTGTCGCTGGGGCTGGGAGCTGGAGACCGGAGCTGTTCCTATTCGGCCATATTCGGATTTTATTTCTTTATGGATGAATAGTATTCCATTGTGTGTGTGTGTGTGTATATATATATATATATATATATATATATACACATACATATATGTATAAACACAATACCAAAAATTTGGCATACACACACACACACACACACGTATGCCCAATTTTCTTTATTTTTCATCCATTGATTAGGTTGATTCTGTATTTTGGCTATTGTGAATGATGATGCAGTAAACTTTGGAGTGCTTACCTTTCAAAAAATACCTAGAAGTGGGATTGCTGGGTTGTATGGTAGTCCTATTTTTAGTTTTTTGAGAAACCTCCATACTATACATGGCTAAACTAATATACATTCCCACCAACAGCATGTATGAATTTCCTTTTCTCCACATTACTGCTAACATCTGTTATTTTTCTCTTTTTTTTATACCAGCTATTCTAAATGAGATGAGATGATATCTCATTGTGGTTTTGATTTGCATTTCCCTGGTGATGAGTATTGTTTAGCATTTTTTCACATGACTGTTGGCCATTTGGATGTCTTCTTTTGAGAAATGTCTATTTAGATACTTTGCCCAATTTTTAATGAGATTATTTATTTTTTTTTTTTTGCTGTCAAGTAGTTTGAGTTCCTTGTATATTCTGGATATTAGTCCCTTGTTGAATCAATAGTTTGCAAATATTTTCTCCTTTTCTACAGATTATTCCTTCACTGTGTTGTTTCCTTTGCTGTTAGAAGCTTTTTTTGTGTCATATCATCTCATTTGTCTAGTTTTGTTGGTGGTGTTGTCTACGCTTTTGAAATCGTAGCTGGAAAATCTTTGCCTACACCAATGTCCTAAAGCATTTTCTCTATGTTTTCTTGTAGTAGATTTATAGTTTCCAGTCATATGTTTAAGTCTTTGGACTATTTTGAGTTGACTTATTTAATATGGTGAAAGATAGAGGTTTAGTTTTATTCTTTTGCATATGGATATACAGCTTTCCCAGCACTATTTATTAAAGAGGGTATTCTTTCCCCATTGTATTTTCTTGGAAACTTTGTTGAAAATCAGTAGGCTGAAAATTAGAGGCAGAGCAAGACAGCAGAATAGAAGGCTTCACTAATCGTCCCCCTACAAGGAAAGCAATTTAATTACTATCTACACACACACACACACACACAAAGCACCTTCATAAAGACTAAAATCAGGTGCAATCACAGTACCTGATTTTAACTTCATATCACTGAAACAGAACTAAAGAGATAGAGAAAAAACAGTCATGAATCACTGATGCAACCTGCTCTCCAGTGGCATCATGGTGCAGAGAGTGTTTCTGAGCACTGGGGGAGGGAGAGCACAGCAATCATGAAGCGACTGAACTCAGTGCTGTCTGGTTATAGCAGAAAGAAAAAACAGACCAAATTCAGCTAACACACACCCACAGAGGGAGCATTTAAACCGGCACTAGCCAGAGGGAAATTGCCAATAGAGGTGATGAGAACTTGAGTCCTTGCAAGTCTTGGCACTGTGGGCTAAAGTGCTCTGGAACTCTAAATAAACTTGAAAGGTGGTCTAGGCCACAGGACTGCAATTTTTAGGTGAGTTCTCGTGTTGAACTGGGTTCATAGCTAGTACACAGGGTTTGACGGTGGGAGGGCATGTGACCTACTGACACATCAACTGGGCACCTAAGGAAGTGCTGGCATCACTCCTCCCCTAACCCCAAGCCACACCGCTCGCAGCTCCAAAAGAGACACCTCCTTCTGCCTGAGGAGAGGAGGGGAAAAACTGGAGAAGACTTTGTCTTGCATCTGGGATACCAGCTCAAACACAGTAAGATAGGAAATGGGTCAGAGTCATGAGGCTCCCTTTCCAGGCCTCAGCCACCAGACAACATATCTAGATACACCCTGGGCCAGAAAGGAACCTTTGGCCTTAAAGGGAATGAAACATAGTGCTGGCACCATTCATCACCTGCTAGCTTAAAAGCCTTTGGGCCCTGAATAACCAGCAGCAATACCCAAGTACTACATTGAGGGCTTTGGGTGAGACTCTGAGACTTCCTCGCTTCAGTTGCGATTCAGCACATTCCCCAGCTGTGGTGACTGTGGAGCAATAATCCTTCTATTTGAGAAAAGTAAAGGAGACATTGTCTTGCACCTAGGTATCAGCTTGAACATAGGAGAGTAGAGCACCAAGTGGGCTCTTAGAGTCCCCAGTTTCAGGCCTTGGCTCTGGGACAGCATTTCTGGACTTGCCTGGGGCTAGAGGGGAGTCTAAGGCATTAAAGGGTGGGTCCCAGGGCAGGCCATATTCTCCACAAACTGAATGAAGAGCCCTTGGGCCTTAAGGGAACAATGGTAATAGTCTGGCAGCACCCCCATGGGCCTGTGATGGCAGTGGCCAAGGACTGACTCCTCTGCCTTTGGAAAGTGGAGAAAAGAGTGGGAAGGACTGCATCTTGTAGTTTTAGTGCCAGCACAGCCACAGTACAGCAGAACACCAGGTAGACTTCTAAGGATTTTAACCGTAGTCCCTGGCTCCTGAACAGCACCTCTGGATATGCCCAGGGCCCAAGGGAACTCACCAAACCCAAAGGGAAAGACAGGCCTGGATAGCTTTGCCACATCGTGATTGTAGAGCCCCCAGGGCCTTGAGCAACCTTAAGTAGTAGCCAGGGAGTGGTTATAGCAGGCCTTGGGTGAAACTCAGTGCTCTGTTTGTCTCAGATCTCATCCAGCTCAGTCATACTGGTGGTGGCAACAGAGGTACTTATATCACTCCATTCCCAGCTTCAGGTGGCTCAGAACAGAGGCAGAGACTTTATTTGTCTGAGAGAAAGTAAGAGAAGAGAACAAGAGTCTCTGCCTGGGAATCCGGAGAATTCTCCTAGATCTTGTCCAAGACCGTCAAGGTGGTACCTCTACCAGTCTGCAAAAACCATAGAGTAATTGGGATTGGGGTTCCCCGTAAAGTTGATACAGCTTAGATCTCAACACCCACATTCTTCAAATATCTTCTCAAGAAAGACAGGTACACACAAGCCCAGACTGTGAAGACTACAATAAATACCTCACTCTTCAGTGCCCAGACATAAGCAAGCATCCCTAAGTATCAAGACAATCCAGGAAAACATGATCTCACCAAACAAACTAAATAAGGCACCAGAGACCAATCCTGGAGAAATAGAGATATATGACATTTCAGACAGAAAATTCAAAATAGCTGTTTTGAGGAAACTCAAAGAAATTCAAGATAACACATAGAAGAAATTCAGAATTCTATCAGATAAATTTAACAAGCAAATTGAAATAATAAAAAAATCAAGCAGAAATTCTAGAGTTGAAAAATGTAATTGACATACTGAAGAATGCACTGGGGTCTTTTAATAGCAGAATTGATCAAGCAGAAGAAAGAAGAAGAAAGCCTATCACAAGGCATTTAATAATCAGACTCCCGGCTGGGTGTGGTGGCTCACGCTTGTAATCCCAGCACTTTGGGAGGCTGAGGCAGGCGGATCACAAGATCAGGAGATCAAGATGATGGTGAAACCCCGTCTCTACTAAAAATACAAAAAATTAGCCGGGCGCGGTGGTGGGCGCCTGTAGTCCCAGCTACTTGGGAGGCCGAGGCAGGAGAATGGCATGAACCCAGGAGGCGGAGCT
The DNA here is from genome assembly GCF_028878055.3 of Symphalangus syndactylus. Lineage (NCBI taxonomy): Eukaryota > Metazoa > Chordata > Mammalia > Primates > Hylobatidae > Symphalangus > Symphalangus syndactylus. The sequence goes on from NC_072428.2 coordinate 112,138,681, forward strand.
TGCAGTGAGCTGAGATTGCGCCACTGCACTCCAGCCTGGGTGACAGAGCGAGACTCCGTCTCAAAAAAAAAAAAAAAAAAAAAAAATCAGACTCCCAAAGATCAAGGATAAAGAAAGGCTCCTAAAATCAGCAAGAGAAAAGGAAGAAATAACATACAATGGAGCTCCAATATGTCTGGCAGCAGACTTTTCAGTGGAAGCCTTATAGGATAGGAGAGAGTGGCATGACATATTTTAAGTGCTGAAGAAAAACAACTTTTACTCCAGAATAGTATATCTGGCAAAAATATCCTTCAAAAATGAAGGAGAAATAAATACTTTCTCAGGCAAACAAAAGCTGAGGAATTTCATCAACATCAGACCTCTCATACAAGACATGCCAAAAGGAGTATTTCAACCAAAGTATGTTAATGAGCAATACGTAATCACCTGAAGGTACAAAACTCACTGGTAAGGGTAAGTACACAGAAAAACATAGGCTATAATAACACTGTAACTGTGGTGTGTAAACTACTCTTATCCTACGTAGAATGATTAAAGGGTGAATCAATCAATCAAAAATAATAACTATGACAACTTTTGAAAACATAGAGAATACAATAAAAAATAAATAGAAACAACAAAGAGTTCAAAAGTGGGGATATGAAATTAAAGTGAGTTGTTATTAGTTTTTTTTTTTGCTTTTTTGTTTATGCAAGCAGTGTTAAGTTGTTATCATAGTTTTATCATATGTTTTAACATAGTATTTTCAAGCCTCTTGGTGTATTCAAAACAAAATCATACAATGGATACATAAAAAATATAAAGGAAGAAACTAAATCATATGACCAGAGAAAATTATCTTCACTAAAAGAAAAACAGAAAGTAAAGAAAGAAGGAAGAGAAGACAACAAAATAATCAGAAAACAAATAACAAAATTATTAATATCAATAATAACATTGAATGCAAATGGACTAAACTCTCTAATCAAAAGATATAGAGTGGATGAATGGATTTTTAAAAAAACAAGACCCATTGATTTGCCTACAAGAAACACACTTCACCTGTAGATACACATAAACTGAAAATCAAGGAGTAGAAAAAGATATTCCATGCCAATGGAAACCAAAAAGAGCAGGAATAGCTATACTTATATCAGACAAAATAGGTTTGAGACAAAAACTATAAGGGAGAGACAAAGATGATCACTATATGATGATAAAGGGATCAATTAAGCAAGAGGATATAACAATTATAAATATATATGCACCCAACAATGGAGCACCCAGATATATAAAGCAAATATTATTGGAACTAAAGAGAAAGATAAATTCCAGTACAATAATAGCTGGAGACTTAAACGCCCTACTATCAGCATTGGACAGATCTTCCAGACAGAAAATCAAAAAAGAAATACTGGGTTTTATCTGCACGTAGACCAAATGGATCTAACAGATATTTACAAAACATTTTATCCAATGGTTGCAAAATACACATTTTTTTCTCAGCACATGGATTATTCTCAAGGACAGACCATATGTTAGGTCACAAAACAAGTCTTAAGACATTCAAAATATTTACTATCAGTAGCATTTTTATATGCCAGCAGTGAACAATCTGAAAAAGAAGTCAAGAAAGTAATTACACTTACAATAGCTACAAGTAAAATTAAATAACTAGGAATTAACTTAACCAAAGAAGTGGAAGACTTATGTAATAAAAACTATAAAACACTGATCAAAGGAATTGAAGAGGACTCCAAAAAATGAAAAAAATATTCCACGTTCATGGATTGGAAAAATCATTATTGTGACAATGTTCATATTACCTGAACCAATCTACAGATTCAATGCAATTTCTATCAAATTCCAGTGACATCCTTCACAGAAATAGAAAAAAACTATCCTAAAATGTATATGGAACAAAAAAAGACCCAAAATAGCCAAAGCTACCCTAAGCAAAACGAACAAAACTGGAGGAATCATATTACCTGTCTTCACACTATACTACAGAGCTCTAGTAACCAAAACAGCACATTACTGGCGTAAAAACAGACACATAAATCACTGGAACAGCATAGAGAACCCAGAAACAAATCCACACACCTACAGTGAACTCATTTTCGACAAAGTTGCCAAGAACATGCACTGGGGAAAAGACAGTCTCTTCAATAAATGGTGCTCAGAAAATTGGGTATTCATACACAAAGGAATGAAATTTAGACCCCTATCTTTCGACATATGCAAAAATAAAATCAAAATGGATTAAAGGCTTAAATCTAAGACTTCAAACTATGAAACTACTACAAGAAAACATTAGGGAAAATCCCCAGCACATTGGTCTGGGCAAAAATTTCTTGAGTAATAGCCTACAAACACAGGCAACAAAAGCAAAAATGGACATAAGTTAAGAAACTTCTGCACAGCAAAGGAAACTATCAAGAAAGTGAAGAGACAACCCATAGAATGAGGGAAAATATTTGCAAACTACCCACCTGACAAGAATATGTAAGGAGCTCAAACAACTCTGTAGGAAAAAGTCTAATAATCTGATTAAAACTGGCCAAAAGATTTGAATAGACATTTCTCAAAAGAAGACATAAAAATGGCAAACAGGCATATGAAAAGGTGTTTAATATCACTGATTATCAAAGAAATGGAATTTAAAACTACAATGAGATATTATCTCATTTCAGTTAAAATGGCTTATTTCCAAAAGACAGGCAATAACAAATGCTGGTGAGGATGTGGAGAAAAGGGAACCTTTGTACACTATTGGTGGGAATGTAAATTAGTACAACCACTATGGAGAACAGTTTGGAGTTGCCTCAGAAAACTAAACATGGAGCAACCGTATGATCCAGCAATTCCACTTCTGGGTATATTCATGAAAGACAGCAAATCAGTATATCAAAGAGCTATCTGCACTCCCATGTTTGTTGTAGCACTGTTTACAATAGCCAAGATTTGGAAGCAACCTAAGTGTCCATCACAGATGAATGAATAAAGAAAATGTGGTACATATACACAATGGAGTATTATTCAGCCATAAAAAAGAATGACACCCTGTCATTTGCAACAACATGGATGGAACAGAAGATCATTATGTTAAGTGAAGTAAGCCAGGCACAGAAATACAAACTTCACATATTCTCACTCATCTGTGAGCTCTAAAAATAAAAGCAATTGGACTCATCAATACCGAGAGTAGAAATATGGATACCAGAGGAAGGGAAGGGTAGAGGGGATAAAGGGGGATGTGGGGATGGTTAATGGACTAAAAAAGAATAGAAAAAATAAGACCTAGTATTTGCTAGCACAATAGGGTGATTGTAGTCAATAATAATTTAATAGTACATTTAAAAATAACTAAAAGAATATAATTGGATTGTAACACAAAGGATACATATTTAATCTATTCCCCAGATGTGCTTATTTCACATTACATGCCTGCAACAAAACGTCTCATGTACCCCATAAGTGTATACACCTACTATGTACCCACAAAAATTAAAAATTTGCTTAGAAAAGGAAAATCAGTAGGTTGTAAATACAAAGATTTATTTCCGGGTTCTCTATTCTGTTTCATTGGTCTACGTATCTGTTTTAATACCAATACCATGCTGTTTTCATTATTCTAGCCTTATAATATATTTTGAAGTCAGATAGTGTGATACCTGCAGCTTTGCTCTTTTTCCTCCATATTGCTTTGGCTCTCCAAGGTCTTTTGCGGCCTCATAAAATTTTAGAATTTTGTTCTATTTCTGTGAAGAATGTCATTGGTATTTTTATAGGGTTTGTACTGAATTTGTAGATTGCTTTGGGTAGAATGGTCATAATTTTTCCAACTCATGAGCATAGAGTAGCTTTTCATTTGTTATTGTCCTCTTCATCTACTTTCATCAGTTATTTGTAGTTTTCATCATGCCTTTCACCTCCTTGATTAAATTTATTCCTAGGTAGTTTATTTTTTGTAGCTATTGTAAATTGCATTATTTTCTCGATTTCATTAAGGTAGTTGATTCTTGATTTCATTCAACTAGCTGTTTTTTTCTTTTGAAAAGATAAGCAAAATTAAAAAATCCTTAGCTAGAATATTTTTTAAAGGGGAGACTAAAATAAATAAAACAGAAAATAAAATAGGAGACATTGCAAATGATCCCACAGAAATAAAAAACATCATAAAAAGTATCATGAACAATTATATACCAAAAATTGGACAAATGAGAAATGGACAAATTCCCAGAAACATACAACCTACTAAGACTAAATCAAGAAAAAATAAAAATCCTGAACTGACCTATAACAAATAGAGAGACTGTATCAGTATTTATAAACCTTGCAAGAAAGAAAAGCCTAGGACAATATGGCTTCCTAGATGAATCCTACCAAACATTTAAAGAAATTTAATTCTGATCATCCTTAACTAATTACAAAAATAGAAGAGAGAACTCTTTGAAACTCATTCTATGAGACCAACATCACTCTAATAGTAAAGCCAGACAAAGACACTGCAAGAAAAGAAAAGTATAGGTCAATATCACTGGCTAACGTGGATGTAAAAATCCACAACAAAATACTAGTCAGCCAAATTCAACAGCACATTCAAAGGATCATATACCATGATCAAGTAAGATTTGTCACTGGGATGCAAGGGGGTTCAACATAAGCAAACTAATCAATGTGATACACCACATTAACAGAATAAAGGATAAAAATTATATAATAATCTCAATAGATGTAGAAAAAATATTTGACAAAATTCAACACCTTTTCCTGATAAAAATACTCAATGTGTCGTGAGTAGAATAAAATTACATTGGCATAATAAAGGCAATACGTGAAAAGTTCACAGCAAACCTCATATTTCACAGTGACAAACTGAAAGTTTTTCCTCCAAGATCCAAGAATGCCCACTTTCTCTACTTCTATTCAAATTACTGCAAGTAATAGCCAGAGCAATTAGAGAAGAAGAAAAGAAAGGTATTCTAATCAGAAAGGAAGAAGTAAATTTATCTCTGTTTGCAGATGACATCATCTTATATATAAAAACCCCTCAAGATTACACACACACACACACACACACACAGAGAGAGACACACACATGCAAACCTGTTAGGACTAATAAAATAATTCTGTAAAGTAGTAAAGATACAAAATCAACATACAAAATCAGTTGTGTTTCTATACATTAACAATGAGCAATCTGAAAAGGGAAATAAAACAATCCCATTTACAATGAATTAAAAAAACATTTTAAAATTTTGGAATAAACTTAACCAAGGAGGCAAAAACTTGTATGCTGAAAATTACAAAACATTGCTGAAATAAATTTGCAAAGATGACAAATAAATGGAAAGACATACCATGTTCATAAACCAGGTTCACTCTTAAGCACAGTGGAGTTCATACATATATGATTTTCTTCTTCTTTTTTTCCAACTTAGCATTTCATTCCAAAATATCATCTTTTTATTCATGTATCACACCCATGATTTTTTCTGTTTCTCCCTGATCCCTAGAAAGTTCTGAAAACCCTTTAAAATTGGAATTGAGGCCAGGTGCAGTGGCTCCTGCTTGTAATCCCAGCAGTTTGGGAGGCTGAGGCAGGCAGATCACTTGACCTCAGGAGTTCTAGGCTAGCCTAGGCAATGTGATAAAGCTCTGTCTCTACAAAAAAACAAAAACAAACAAACAAACAACAACAACAACAAAAAAAAACAGCCAGGCCTGATGGCATGTGCCTATAGTCCCAGCTACTGGAAGACTGAGTTGGGAGGATCACTTGAGCCTGAGAGGTCAAGACTGCAGTGAGCCCTGTTCACACCACTGCACTCCAACCTGGGTGACACAGGGAGACCCTGTCACAGAAAAAAAAAGAAAAAAAATGGAAATGATATTTATTATTTGAAAATGATATTCCCAAAAAAATGGAATGAGGGGTTGCAAACTACTGCTGTAGTTGGTTAAGAGGAATAACAAAAGTTACCCAATATTCTTTTTTTCATCATTCTGTATAATGGCTGTAATGGTTTCCATATGGGATATTGTAAAATCTAAATGTGGTTTCATCAGACAAAAGCCAAGGTTTTGTTTATAAGGAAGGTAAAGGGATTGTTGAAATGTTTGGGAATTTGGTGACATGAGAATATCCATTGAAAGAAAGAGAAAAGTTGGTGTCAGGGGAAAGTTTCAAGGAGATACAGACCTGAGTAGAATGCACAAGAAAAATTAGACTAAACTGGTTAGGATGAAAGGTGGTAAGAAGTAAACTTAGGGTTTTCTGTGGCATTTTAATTTCTATAGCTTCTCCCTCACAGGCCCCTTGATGACAGAATATGATACAGTTTGGCTTGAATTGTAGCTCTCATAATTTCCACGTGTTGTGGGAGGGACCAGGTGGGAGATAATTTAATCATGGGGGCCGTTTCCCTCATACTGTTCTCATGGTAGTAAATAAGTCTCACAAGATCTGATGGTTTTATAAGGGGAACCCCTCTCACTTGGTTCTCATTTTCTCTTGTCTGCCACCATGTAAGACGTGCCTTTTGTTTTCTGCCATGATTGTGAGGCCTCCCCACCTATGTGGAACTGTGAGTCCATTAAACCTCTTTTTCTTTATAAATTACCCAATCTCAGGTATGTCTTTATCAGCAGCATGAGAACAGACTAATTACAGTAAATTGGTATTGGTAGGCTGGGGTGCTGCTGTAAAGATACCCAAAATGTGGAAGCAACTGTGGAACTGGATAACAGGCAGAGGTTGGAACAATTTGGAGGGCTCAGAAGAAGACAGGAAAATGTGGGAAAGTTTAGAACTTCCTGGAGACTTGTTGAATACCTTTCACCAAAATGCTGATAAAGATATAGACAATGAAATCCAGGCTGAGATGGTCTCAGATGGAGATGAGGAACTTGTTGGGAACTGGAGTAAAGGTGATTTTTGCTATGTTTTAGCAAAAAGACTGGTGACATTTTGCTCCTGCCCTAGAGATTTGTGAAACTTTGAACTCGAGGGAGATGATTTAGGGTATCTGGTGGAAGAAATTTCTAAGAAGCAAAGCATTCAAGATGTGACTTGGGTGCTGGTAAAAGCATTCAGTTTTAAAGGTAAACAGAATATAAAAGTTCAGAAAATTTGCAGCCTGATGATATGATAGAAAAGCCCATTTCTGAGAAGAAATTCAAGCTGGCTGCAGAAATTTGCATAAGTAACGAGGAAGCAAATGTTAATTGCCAAGATAGTGGGGAAAAATGTCTCCAGGGCATGTCAGAGACCTTTGCAGCAGCCTGTCCCATCACAGGCATGGAGGCCTAGGAGCAAAAAATGGTTTTGTGGGCTGGGACCAGAGCATCCCAACTATGTGCAGCCTAGGGACTTGGTTCCCTGCATCCCATCTGCTCTAGCCATGGCTAAAAGGGGCCAAGGTACAGCTTGGGCCATGTCTTCAGAGGGTGCAAGCCCAAGCCTTGGCAACTTCCATGTGGTGTTGAGCCTGCAGGTGCACAGAAGTCAAGAATTGAGGTTTGGAAACCTCCACCTAGATTTCAAAGGATGTACAGAAATGCCTGGGTTTCCAAGTAGAAGTTTTCTGCAGGGGCAGAGCCCTCATGGAGAACTTCTAGGGCAGTACAGAAGGGAAATGTGGGATTGAAGTCCCCATACAGAGTCCCCACTGAGACACTGCCTAGTGCAGATACATGAAGACGGCCACCATCCTCCAGACGCCAGAATGGTAGGCCACTGAGAGCTTGCACCATGCACCTGGAAAAACTGCCGACACTCAGTGCCAGCTCATGAAAGCATCCAGGAGGGAGGCTGTACCTCACAAAGCCAAAGGGACAGAGCTGCCCGAGACTGTGGGAACCCACCTCTTGCATCGGTGTTACCTGGTTGTGAGACATAGAGTCAAAGGAGATCATCTTTGAGCTTTACGATTTGACTGCCTTGCTAGATTTCAGACTTGCATGAAGACTCTAGCCCCTTTGTTTTAGCCAATTTCTCCCACTTGTAACCACTGTATTTACCCAATGCCTGTACCCTCATTGTATCCAGGAAATAACTAACTTGCTTTTGATTTTACAGGTTCATAGGTGGTAGGGACTTGCCTTGTCTCAGACAAGAATTTAGACTGTGGACTTTTGAGTTAATGCTGAAACGAGTTAAGACTTTGGGGGACTGTTGCGAGGACATGATTTGTTTTCAAATGTGATGACATTAGATTTGAGAGGGACCAGAGTGGAATGGTCCCTCCATTGGTGGGGACCATTTGGTGTCTCCATCCAAATCTCATCTTGAATTGTAGCTCCCATAATTACCACATGTTGTGGGAGGAGCTTGGTGGGAGATAATTGAATCATCAAGGTGGGGGGGGGCACGGTTCCCTCATACTGTTCTCGTACTGAATAAGTCTTACGAGATCTGATGGTTTATTTATTTATTTTTTATTTTTTTGAGACAGAGTCTCGCTCTGTCACCCAGGCTGGAGTGCAGTGGCGCAATCTCGGCTCACTGCAAGCTCTGCCTCCCAGGTTCACGCCATTCTCCTGCCTCAGCCTCTCCGAGTAGCTAGGACTACAGGTGCCCGCCACCACGCCTGGCTAATTTTTTGTATTTTTAGTAGAGACGGGGTTTCACTGTGGTCTCGATCTCCTGACCTCGTGATCCGCCCACCTCGGCCTCCCAAAGTGCTGGGATTACAAGCGTGAGCCACCGCGCCCGGCCTGAGATCTGATGGTTTATAAGCAGAGACCCCTTTCACTTGGATCTCATTCTGTCTTGCTGGCTGCCATGTAAGACGTGCCTTTCAGCTTCCACCATGATTGTGAGGTCTCTCCAGCCACGTGTAACTGTGAGTCCATTAAACCTCTTTTTTTTTTGTAAATTATCCAGCCTCTGGTATGTCTTTATCAGCATCATGAAAACCCTGACTAATAAAGAATATATTCAAAAAATCAATAGCTAAGCAAGAATTTATTGTCATTTTTATTAATACAAGTGTATGTGTCCTATATCTCAATGTTAAACTGTGGATTAGAAAATACAATTTAAGTTGAAAGGTAAAGTGAGATCCTCTACTCTCTTAAGAGTATTGGAAGGGAGGGAAGGATAATTGAAGGAAAGGATGATGTGCAAATCAAACATGTAATTTACTAACCCAGCCAGCCACATGAACGAGAAGCATATGTCTGCTTCATCTTCACAGTCTTCTGCTTGTTGTGAGGACAAATGTCCACCAATCTTTCTGATTATCATTTAAATCCAACAGCATGTAAACAGTCAAAAAACTGTGCTACCCAAGGGCATTGATTTAGCACAGTGACTCAAATTCCAGTGCATCAAGTTTGCAACCCTTTCTCTTATGGAAAGGAATAAGTATAGGGGTGAACAAAGTGAGAGGTCAAAAGGGCTTGCTTCAAAATTCCTCTGAAGTAGAGGTGTGGTGTGGCAGACAACTATCTTGCCTTTAAACAGAGGCAGAAATGGGAGAAGCAGAAATGCTTCACTCTTCCACAGCAGCTAACCAACCCAAGGACTTCAACAGGTACACTGGAGTAGGAAGAGCACTTGGTGTAGGCTCATTTTAAGCACCAAGATAATAAAAATTAATTATTGGGTACTAGTCTTTTTAAAGTGAAATCAAGGTTAGCAAACATGGGTTTCAAGGAAATCAATGTGTAAAAGAACAGTAAAAATAGTAACCAGATGTTTATTACAATTTGTTGTTGAATGTTACAAATAAAGGTTTCTATCTTCCACCTCATGAGTTGGTATAAATTTCCCATATCATAAGATGCTACTCTTTTTTTGTTCCTGAGTTCTATGCCCCAAATTTTAAGCAACTTCTTCACTTCAAGAGAAAGTGGATGACAACTCCTGATGAATAAGGTCATATTAATTAGTATTTTTATTCTCATTAAAATATAGGATGGTGGCTAACGCATAGCATGTACTCAGTTAATGTTTGTTGAATTAATGAGAGGAAGAAATGAATAGTGGTGCGAGAGCTGACTGGAACGGACTGTTGCTGTCTCTGATTGTTAAATAGGATTTTTGAGAGACTACATATTTAATGGTTGTTATCTTGAAATTCATTATGATGAGTGTATTTGTATCAAATTTGTATCAAGAAAATGGTCAAACACTGTGAAATCAGGACTTTTCTTTCTTTTTTTCTGTTTTTTGAGAGAGCTAGTTGATCAGCATACTACTGCCTATTGCCAACACTTTCACTCCACTCTAATCTTTTCACCTTGGGAGAATCTCACTTCCTGACAGTTTCAACCTGAAAAATAGCTATAGACCCAAACAATGCCTTTTCTTTCCGTCTTGCAGATTCTGGGATATGCGTCTAGTTACAACTAAAGAAATGTTTGGAATCTTGTTGTAGTAATAGTCTTAATCTGGATTTAGAGACACATGTGTGTAGATACTTTTTCCTCCCAAAACAGTAATAAATACATGTTCATGTAGATTTAAGAAAAGCCTAACATTAGAAAGTTAACCCTGACAAAATAACCTGTACACCCACGACATTCAATTTATTCATGTAACAAACCTGCGCGTGTACCCCCTCAACCTATAATAAAAGTTAGAAGAAAATAAAAGGTTGAGACTTGTCCACTGTAAAGTTAAAAAAAAATTCTAAAAGAAATCCAAGATTTAAATAAATGAAAAGACAACTAAATTCAAGGATAACACAATTTAATTTTGACAAGATCACAATATTCCACAAATAAATCTGCAGATTCAATGCAATTCCTGTTGAAATCCCAGCTGTCTTTTTACAGAAATTGACCGAGCGACCCCAAAATATACATTTAAATGCAAAGAAAGTCAAATAAGCTAATAAATATTAGAAATAAAAACAGTTTTTTAAAAAGTTAACCCTGCTTTAGGAACCCAAGGCAAAAACAAACTCTGGCAAACTAAAAGAATTGATATTACAAATGCACATAAAGATTCTGTGACATACTCTAGATAACAATGATGCTGTTCCCTTTCATGCATAGCAGCTCCAGAGCCTATTTACCCTTGAACAAAAGGCACAAAATTTAAACCTTCAAACACTTTTACCAATATTTCAAAGCCAAGGTCCAAATATATTTAACATTGCCACTTATAAATATTTCTGTGGCTCTCACAAAACATCACTCTGACTAGAGTCTATCTACAAAACAACAACAACAACAACAACAACAAAAACCTTATTAAGTGTCTCACCTTCAATGTCCAATGTTTCAAAAGCATTATTTATGTCTCTGGTATTTATTTTAAAAGAATATTTTTCTTAACTCTGAGAAAATGCTGTCAAATAGGTTGGTTCTGAAAAAGCATTAGTTTCAAAAACCTAGTAATTGTTACTGCTTTCTTCACATCTAAAAGTCTTTATTCTTACACACACGCACACACACACACACACACACACTAAGACCGAGGTAGACAACTTCATGAGCATTGCGACTGAACACAATTTCTCATAAGTAGGTTACTTATAGGTATTTACCCTTATTATTCTTACATATATAATAACAGAAGCAAGTAACTTTATGCTCCTATTGTGTAATGTGCTACTTAATACAGCCATGAATTTCCATTCCTCAGGGGTCAAACACTGAATCTTTCTGAGGAATCCAATTAGTTCCTTCTATAAATTCAATGTAGAGAAATCCCTGAAGACTTTTTGAAATTCATGTAACCCAGGATAAAGAAATAGGTCTGGCCAGGAACGGTGGCTCAGGCCCATAATCCCAGCACTTTGGGAGGCCAAGGCGGGTGGATCATCTGAGGTCAGGAGTTCGAGACCAGCCTGGCCAAAATGGTGAAACCCCATCTCTACTAAAAATACAAAAATTCGCCGGGGCATGGTGGTTTGTGCCTACAATCCCAGCTACTTGGGAGGCTGAGGCAAGAGAATCACTTGAACCCAGGAGGCGGAGGTTGCAATGAGCTGAGATAGCACCGTTGCACTCCAGCCTGGGCAACAAGAGTGAAACTCCATCTGAAAGAAGAGAGAGAGAGAGAGAGAGAGAGAAGAGAAGAGAGAAGAAAGAAAGAGAGAGGGAAAGAAAGAAGAAAGAAAGAAAGAAGGGAGAGAGAGAGAAAGAAAGAAGAGAGAAGAAAGAAGAAAGAAAGAGAGGGAAAGAAAGAAGAAAGAAAAAGAAGAGAGAGAGAATGAAAGAGGAAAGAAAGAAAGAAAGAGAAAGAAGAGAGAGAAGAAAGAAAGAGAGAGAGGGAAAGAAGAAAGAAAAAGAAGAGAGAGAGAGAAAGAAAGAAAGAAAAGAAAGAAAGAAAGAAAGAAAGAAAGAGAAAGAAAGAAAGAAAGAAAAAGAAAGAAAGAAAGAAAGAAAGAAAGAAAGAAAGAAAGAAAAAGAAAGAAAGAAAGAAAGAAAAAGAAAGAAAGAGAAACCTGTAAGATGTATCTGATGCAAAATTGAGAAGCAGTTCTAGGTATTCTCCAAACTATCCCTTTCATACCCTGTGCCCTCTCCAGGTGCAGATTTTTCTAAAACAAGTGCATTTTAAACATTCTTCTATTGCACAGACCATTTACAAAGCCTGGAAACATCCCTATAATGATTAGTTGCACTTATCAACTTAGCTAGGTTATAGTCACCAGAAATTCAATCAAACACTAACCTAGATGTTGCTATCACAGTACTGTGTAGATTTGATTAAATTCCATACTCAGTTGACTTTAAGTAAGAGAGATTATCTTAGGAAATCTGAATAGGACTGATTTAATCAGTTGAGCTTTAAAAGTGGAGTTAATGCTTCCTTAATAAAGAAGAAATTCCACCTGTGGACTGCAGATTTTGCTACCCATGCCTGAGATTCCAGTCTATCCTAAAGATTTTGGACTTGCCACAATCATGTAAACCAATTCCTTGCAATAAACCTCTTAATTTGTATCTCTTCCTGGTTCTGTTTCTCTGGCTGAATGCTGATGAATACAGGCCCAACAATATGTCAATATATTTCCTTTTTTAATTCACAAAAGTAAGATATTTTAATTTCAGTGAATTGAGACTATTCTTTTCCACTCTGACTTGCCCCCTGCCACACCTGTGCAGTAGTGTTTCAGTGGCCACAGATATTCTGAGGATCTTGCTCAGAAGAAGTTGAGTTAGAGCTATATTTAGTTTGAGTTTACTAGAATTTATTTATAATTCACAGTCACATCCATGAATAATTATTTCTAGCCATACCTTCCAGAAATATTATTACTATCACTGTGAAAATACACCTGGGTTTTGATTCAAAGTATCTAGAGATCATATCAGAATATGAACATGTCCTAGAGCATCTGGGGCCAGATATATGTGGGTAGTGAAAATTTTAAAAAGTTGAAATGCATGAGCCAGAGCTGGTCAGTGGAAAAGTTTTCCAGTTGTCAGGCATGTAAAATGTAAGCAAAGGAGATGATGATGCTCATGAACGTTTTATGAAAACAAGAACATATTAAATAACACATTGTATGTACAATCATGAATGCATAGTGAAACTTTTTTTCTTTTTTGATGGAAATTACATACATAGAATTTATAATCTCTATGCTTATAGAGTATGAACTTGTAGCAGCACTGTAAATAGTGTCTAAAGTTTCCTATGTTTTGCCTTTCAACAGTCAGTAATAAAAAGGTAAACTTCAATTAATCATGCTAAGGAAATATTGAATTATCATTTCATTCTCTTTCTGCAAAATGTTTCTTATGAAGAAGTGATCACAGGGTCAAAACTCCAGACAAAAAAGTATTTGACAAGTGTGTTAGATAGCTAAAGATTTCGCAATTTTTCTTGATTTTTGTGACATTTGTTGAATTTACCACCTTTTAAAAATTTGTAACTTGTCATTTCTTTTTCATTCTAGATAGATATTCATTTTTGTGAATATAAAATCATGAATTTATAATTGCAAATTTCTTTCCTTAAAGAGAGCTCTTCAAATTGTATAATCTTTTTTTTTTTTTTTTTTTTTTTTTTTTTTGAGACAGAGTCTTGCTCAGTAGCCCAGGCTGGAATGCAGTGGTGCCATCTCGGCTCACTGCAAGCTCCGCCTCCTGGGTTCACACCATTCTCCTGACTCAGCCTCCCGAGTAGCTGGGACTACAGGAGCCCACAACCACACCCGTATAATTCTTTTACTTTTATTTTTAGTAGAGACGGGGTTTCACCATGTTCACCAGGATGGTCTCGACCTCCTGACCTTGTGATCCACCCACCTCGGCCTCCCAAAGTGCTGGGATTACAGGTGTGAGCCACCGCACCTGGCCTAAATTGTATAATCTTAAATTCTCACAAATTCGAGATCTTCCCACCCACCTCTGTGTGTGTGTTTGTTTTGGTGTCCCTTAACAGTTTCCTGCTTCATCACACTGTCCAGAGCTTCCCACTGGGAACATACTCTGACCTCCTTAATTCCCATTTCCTTTTTCTTCCCCAAACAGGAAGGATTAGCCATTATTCATGCCATTGTCAAAACCTCATGGCAACAAAAGTTCTAGGGCTGGAATTGCAAAGATGATTACAAAAGGGAGCTCCACAATCAGGTGATCCAGCATTGATAAGGTGTTTGGACTTGATTATATGAAACGAGATTTCTGTAATTCCTAGAGCTTGTTCTTTAATATGCATTCTTTTAGGGTTATCTTCTCTGCTAGAAATTATAAAACAGTTTGAGCTAAAGACTCAAAGCTAAATAAGCCTCAATGTGTGCTATGTTAATATAACATTCCAAACAACTCACATCTAAAGAATATGAAGATCTGTCGTTATTTTTAGAATTATGACATTTTTATAAGAATAAATTTGCCTTGGGCAAATGGCACCTGTAAATGGTACTGATTTAAAAAATAAAAAAAGCAAACATTCTACTATATGTAAAAATCTGAAATGATATCTGCTCTGGCTTGGAGGGAAGTTTGTTGTTTTTTTAAAAAAAATATGATCACGGAGATAATGAAGTGGTTAACGGAGTATGGTACTGAAGAAGTCTAACCTATTCTAATACGATGAGATAGATCCCCACACAATAGTTTAGGAATCTTATTCTAAGTAATACTTAGGCAATATCGCTTTGATGCTAGTGCTTACTGAAGGGAGTGACAGATCTTAGTGTGCCACTTTGTGTGTCATTGAATGGCTGCTCTGAGAAGCAGGAAGGTAAACCCAGCATTGCAGTCATAGTCTTTGGAATGAAGCTCATGGTGAGAACCAAGAGCAGCTCCAGTAGGAAAGACGGGGCAAGGTCAGAAAGGAGATTAAGATCTTGGAAGCAGAGTTGTCCCAGAGGTACCTGCTAACTGTTCCTATGTACCTGCTGTGAGCAGACTACTGTAACAGGCATATAGGGAGTTTCAAAAAAATCAGATCCTGCCCTGAGAAAGAAGAACATTACCTTCAAGTAGCATTTACTAAGCTTCCATCTGTGCATATTTTGGGGAATGGCAGTATGCCAAGAAATTTCAACATATCATATAACCAACACTCAGGGGGTTAAAATCTAAAACAACACCAAAATGCTTGGTTTTCTAAAATGAATTGTGAAACTTCTTCCTCTTGAGTTATTGTCTACTATGTATCTATAGGAATTGGCTTTCCCTTCTAAAGAAACAGAGACTGCATATTTTACATGTTTCCTCACACTGTGATATGTACAGTGAGAATGCAGAGATGGCTAAGAATGATATTTCCCAATGCTCCTGCACCTATCTGCACATGGCTATCTGACTAATTCTCACCAATGAAACATGAGAGGGAGAGTCCTCCTTTGCAGCCAAGACTTTTAGGAACCTCATGTAACTTCTCTATCTCTTTTTTCCCTTCCACCAGCTAGAGTCAGATGACTATAAGTCCCTGGAATGATGATGCCACAAGATGGAAGGAGTCTAGCTACGTGATTTGTTGCATGGGTAAAAGCCAACTAGGAATGTCCTTCCTCAAATTAATATATTACCCAGAGATAAACACTTACTATCTGGAAAAAAAATAGTCTGGCTCTTCTTGTTCCACAGCCAAGCATTATGTAATTCAATGCCCTACATAAAGGCACCTAATACACATTCACTGAATTTAAAATGATAGGCTAAGACAGGCATTTAAGGTGCTGCATAGAATCCCAGGCGCATTCTATCTAATGTATTGTAGTTACTTAGAGTGAGAGGGGAAGTGATAGAATGGATGATGTGTAAATTAAGAGCAAGATAGAAATAAAAAGTAGGAAAATATTCAATGTCTGAGTTTCAAAGAGTCATGTGAGGTGGACAGTTGCAGAGTTGCCATCTATCATCCATTCCCCATCCTTACAGAAATATCACCACAATTATATTCGATAAGTCCAGATTCTCCCACCTTCAGTAATGTTCTTGGTCTCTTCGGGATATGAAAGTAAAGTTAGAACTGATGCAGTCATGTCACTTCTGCAAGATAAGGGCCTGTCTGAAAATGACATCAACTTGTGGAATAGAACAATGCCAAGAGACAGAGATAGATGATGTTCAGCCCAAGAAGCCAAGTGGATCTGAAGTTAGCACTGCCCTATATGTGTTTCTTATAGTAGACCAATTCCTCTTTGGTTAGGCCAATTGGATTGGGTTTTCTGCCACCCATAACTATAAAAGCTCTAACTAATGCATCGTAGAAGATTTTGTGGTATTGGCAATATCCTGCCACTTCTGGGTGCAGCTAGTAGTTGTGTCAGATCCCTCTGATGGTGAGTCAAGGCCATTCCGGTGGAAAACAAGTTGCCAGAAGCTATAATACTTGAAAATGAAAGTCTGGAGTATGCCAGGACTTTATTCCCCTTCTCCATAAAATCTCCATTAATTGTTCTTTTCTAAACCATCACAAAATTAAGAAAGATTAAAATTCCTTAATAAGGATATTTTCTCAATTTTATCCTAACTATGCTTAAAATAACTTTCTAAAACTTGGCATCTTAATTACTCCGTAACAAACAAGATGAATAAAAATATGTGTGCCATGCACATAACAATTTATTTATAGTTCCCTCAGGCCCTGCTTTCCCACACTCTTACCACTCCTATGCTTTTCCCATATAGAAAATCTGAAGCTACACAAGCTAAAAGTCAAGTTCCAAAATTCTACTTAATAGAGAGAACCAAAAGCATGACCAAAATAGTTCCTCAGAATCAGGAGGTGAAACCTAAGATTCATACTGAGATTGGAATTCAGACCCAAGGGCCAGGAGTCAGATAAGATAATAACAAGGAGGTGGTTAGTTAAAAAGAGTGAATGGGATGCTGTCTGAATTATTTTGGAAACAGTTACTAATGACAGCAATCAGGCTTTCACATGATCTTTATGACATGTCTCATTTGTTGCCTAGATCCATTTAAAGGACCTAGGAAATGATCAAACCTGAAGCTTGGATCATTTACTTAAAGTTTCTAAAGACACAACGGCCAGGCTCTATTCACATAGACATTGCCAAACCAAATCCCCAAACTTGTCACGTTTTTTGTCCCTCTGCCTCTCCATTCTCTAGACTGGGGACTTTACATAAGCACTAACAGGCAGTCTAGTCCTGGTTTAGCACCACCTCCACCCCACCCCAGACATTGCTGAACAGATACTCCCTCCAACTACCATCTGGTATTTTCACAGATCAGCTTCAGACAATCTATTGAGCAAAATAAGGAAGGAGACTTGCTCTAGTTGCAATGTAGGAGGTCACAAGTTTATATTCCATTTATGCCTCCACTAATTCTATTTGTTTCCTTCGCATTAGGTGTTCCAAGATAATGAATACTTCCATAGCAACAAAAGTCTGACAATAAACCGTTACCTTGATTTTCACATTTTCAAAGAAAAATCCCTCAATGGCAACTAGACCAGAAGTCTCAGCACTGAATATGCAATAATGGCTACAAGGTGAACAGTTTTTCTATTCCATTTTCTTAGCAACATCATTGATTGATTTTCTTGGAAAGGAAGTTAGATTGGATTAGATAATCTTTTTGTTTCAGTCATGTAGCTTGTTATTAGCAATTAATATATGCAGTAGCTTTTGAAACAACACAAGTAATAAGTGACTTCAGTAGAAATTCATTATATTCTAATACAAATGATTTACAAATGCAATTTTATTTTAAAATTTCTATCCTTTCTGTCTCCCTGATTATAATTGTCAAAGTATTCTGAAAGTAGAAAGCATGTATGACTGAAAAAATGGTATAAAATATTTCAGATATAGTATATACTCTATAGGTTGAATTCAAAAGACTGCTGTCACTGTACATTTTTTCCCTAACAAACCATCTTTTTTTCTATGCATAACGTATGGTGAGGCAACATTCTTTACATTGTGTTAAACAAGAAAACACTTTGTAATGAATTGAAGTTAAGGAAAGACTACAACTATCAGCCACAGGAACTTGAGTTCTGGCAATTTTGAGGGTTTAAGGCTCACAGATTTTAGCAGCTATGTCTGCATAAGGACTTGATTGGATCAAAATAAAGAACACAAACATGAACAAGGGGCTCCCTGGAAATTCAGAGCTTCAATGAGTTAAGCACAAGTCCTAAAAGGACATCTCCCTAAATATTGACATTAAACGTTTTTGCACTGGCTTGACTGGGTATAACTTTAAAATGAAATACTAAGTGAAATATCTCTATAATGAAAACTATAAAACACTGACAAAAGAAATGGAAGGGGACACCAAAAAATGGAAAAAATTCCATATTTATGAATTAGAAGAATCAATATTATTAAAATGTTCATACTACCCAAAGCAATTTAGAGATTCAATGCACCCTCTATCAAAATACCAATGACATTTGTATCAGTCACGGTCCTCTAGAGGGACAGAACTAATAGGATATATATATATATATATATCTTATTATGTATGTGTGTATATATCCCATTATATATAAACAATTATATATATCCTATTTTTATATATATCCTATTATATATGTGTATATATATCCTATTATATATAATATATATCCTATTTTGTATATATAGAACTAATAGGATATATATATTTGATTTTATATATACAGAACCATATATATATATGAAGGGGAGTTTATTGAGGAGCATTAACTCATACAATCACAAGATCCCATAATAGGGTATCTGCAAGCTGAGAAGCAATGATGCCAGTCCAAGTTCCAAAGCTGAAGAATTCGAAGTCTGATGTTTGAGGGCAGGAATCATCTAGCATGGAGAAAGATATAGGCCAGGAGGCTAAGCCAGTCTAGTCTTTTCACATTCTTCAGCCTGCTTTTATTTTGGCCATGCCAGCAGTTGATTGAATTGTGCCCACCCAGATTAAGGGTGGGTATGCCCTTCCCACACCACTGACTCAAATGTTAATCTCCTTTGGCAACACCCTCACAGACACACCCAGGATCAATACTTTGCAGTATTTAACCCAATCAAGTTGACACTCAGTATTAACTATTACAAGTCCACACCTTGTCAACTTGAACCCATATACATCTCCTAAGATTATATATAATCTTCAAATAAAGAAAATAAGGTCATAATTATGCCTAACATAATACAACTATCTTTCATGCAACCAGAAATGCACCAATTCCCAACCCAAATGCTATTACATAAAGTTAACAACACTTAAATGCTCATATGAAGTCAATAAATATTATGTCACATGTTAAAGGAAAAAGGAAATGAAATGAAAATATTTTCTTAGTACAAGTGTATACATGCACAAACATGTTTTTAACAAAAGAAGAAGGACATATTCATGACAATTATAGTTCTCGTTTCTGCAACTGGTCATGTGGTTGTAGGCTGGTATTGATAACTACCTTCTTCTACTACTCATTCCGTATTCCGTTTGCCTTCAGCAAGCACCTCAGCAGGTCATGGTTTTTTCCCTGGTGGAGTGACCCAAACCTTCATTCCTGAAAGGTCTGGACCCTTTGTAGTCCTGCCTGGATTGGACTATTGTAGATTCCCATTGACCTTCATCACAGGGCATAGTAATACTAAGAGACGCCCTAAAGCATCTCCTGTATTACACATACACTTTTCCTTACTTCCATTGTGGAATAGTAGACTGATTTCATCTTGATAGTCCAGATCAATCACCCCAGCCAACACTGTAACTCCCTTCTTAGCATGTTGGCTTAAAGGTAGGAGAAGCTCAAAGTGTCCAGGTGGCAATCTTAACTTCTAGTTTAATGGAATTGTTATTGTGTCTCCTGGTGGCAGTGTTCCTCCCTCCAGAGCTAAGGCCTCCAGGACAGCAGAACATAATGTCATGGGAACAGGAAGCAAAAATTTTCCTAGTGGATCACTAGGGGTGATGGTGAATGGTGCCATTTCCAATTCCACCCCTTGATTCCTGGACCGGTGAAACCTGGCTACAGGAGAAACAGTGCCATATATTGGACACTGATTCAGAGCATACACAGCCTTCTGGAGAACTTTGCCCCAGCCCTGCAATGTATTGTCACCTAGCTGGTGTTGTAATTGTGGCCTCAAAAGGCCATTCAACCATTCTTTCAGTCCACCTGCTTCTGGATGATGGGGAGCATGGTAAGACCAGTGAATTACATGGACATGAGCCCACTGCCACAATTCCTTAGCCATAAAGTGAGTGTCTTGGTCAGAGGTAATGCTGTGTGAAGTACCATGAGGGTGGATAAGACATTCTGTGAGTCCACGGATGGTAGTCTTAGCTGAAGCACTACATGCAGGATAGGAAAACCCATATCAGGAGTAAGTATCTATTCCAGTAAGGACAAACCTCTGCCCTTTCCCTGATGGAAGTGATCCAATATAACCAACCTGCCACCACCAAGTAGCTGGCTGATCACCCCGAGAAATGGTGCCATATGGAGGGCTCAGTGTTGCTCTCTGCTGTGGCAAAGTGGGCACTCAGCAGTGGCTGTAGCCAGGTCAGCCTTGGTGAGTGGAAGTCCAGGTTGCTGAGCTCATGTGAAACCTCCATCTCTGCTACCATGGCCACTTTGTTCATGGGCCCATTGGGTGATGACAGTGGTGGCTGGGGAAAGAGGCTGAGTGTTGTCCACAGAACGAGTCATTCTATCCATTTGATTTGTAAACACTCCTGCTCACATCACCCTTGGTGAGTACTCACATGAAATATAAATATCTTCACAGTTTTTGACCACTCAAAGAGGTCCACCCACATACCTCTTCCCCAAATTTCTTTGTCACCAATTTTCCAATTATCCAAGTCCCTGACCATCCAGCCAAACCATTGGCTACAGGCCATGAATCAGTATATAATCACACATCTGGCCATTTCTCCTTCCATGCAAAGTGCACAAGCAGATGCATTGCTCAAAGTTCTGCCCACTGAGAAGATTTCTCTTCACTGCTGTCCTTCAAGGATGTCCTAGAAAGGGGTTGCAGTGCTGCAGCTGTCCACTTTGGGGTGGTGCCTGCATATCGTGCAGAACCATCTGTGAACCAGGCTGTAGCCTTCTCTTCTCTCAGCTGATCATAGGAAACTCCCCAAGAGGCCACTGGTGCAGACTGTGGGAGAGAAGGCAAGGTGTCAGGAGTGGAGATCATGGGCATTTGAGCCACTTTCTCGTGTAACTTACTTGTGCCTTCAGGATCTGCTCGAGCCCAGTCATGTATATTCACTTCCATTTGATGATGGAATGCTGCTGTTCAAGACCCACTTTATGGCTAGATGGGTCAGAAAGCACCCTGTTCATGATAGGCAGTTCAGGTCGCATGGTGGCTTGATGACTCATAGTCAAATGTTCAGTTTTCATCAAAGCCCAGTAACAGGCCAAGATCTGTCTCTCAAAAGGAGAGCAGTTATCTGCAGAAGATGACAGAGCCTGGCTCCAAAATCCTAGAGCACTGTAATAAACCTATGGGGGCCTGTCAGAGGCTCCAAACAGCATCCCTATTTGCCACTGACACGTGAAGAACTATTAGATCTTCTGGGTCGTATGGCCCAAGTGGCAGAGCAGCTTTCACAGCAGCCTAGACTGTTGAAGAGCCTTCTCCTCTTCTGGGCCCTACTCAAAACTGGCAGCCTTCCGGGTCACTCAATAAATGGGCTGGAGTAACACACCAAAATGAGGAATGTGTTGCCTCCAAAATCCAAATAGGCCCACTAGATATTGTCCCTCTTTCTTGGTTGTAGGAAGGGCCAAATGCAGCAACTTATCTTTCACCTTAGAAGGAATATCTTGGCAGGCCCCACACCACTGAAACCCTAGAAATTTTACTGAGGTAGAAGGTCCCTAAGTGTTAGTCAGATTTATGGATTTATTTCCCATTCTCTGGCACACAGATGTCTCACCAATAAGTCCAGTGTATTTGCTACTTCTTGCTCCCTGGATCCAATCAGCATAATGTCATCAATGTAATGTGGTATCTTATGGAAGCAAAAAGTGATCAAGATTATGACACAAAACTGGAGAGTTGATATACCCCTGAGGTAGGACAGTAAAGTTATATTGCTGGCCTTGCCAGCTGAAGGCAAATTACTTCTGGTGGGCCTTATGGACAGGAATGGAGAAAAAGGCATTTGCCAAATCAATGGCTGCATACCAGGTACCAGGAGATGTGTTAATTTGCTCAAGCAATTAAACCACATCTGGTACAGCAACTGCACTTGGAGTTATGACTTGGTTAAGCTTATGATAATCCACTGTCATTCTCCAAGATCCATAATATATTCTTCACAGGCCAAATAGGAGAGTTGAATGGATATATGGTGGGAATCAACACCCCTGTGTCTTTCAAGTCCTTGATGGTGGCACTAATCTCCACAATCCCTCCAGGGATGTGATATTGTTTTTTATTTACTATTTTTTTTAGGTAGAGGTAGCTCTAATGGTTTCCACTTGGGCTTTCCCACCATAGTAGCCTTCGCTCTACCAATCAGGGAGCCAATTTGGGGGTTCTGCCAGCTGCTAAGTATGTCTATGCCAACTATGCATTCTGGCACTGGGGAAATGACCACAGGATGTGTCCAGGGACCCACTGGACCCACTGTAAGTCAGGCCTGAGCAAAACACCATAATTATCTGACCTCTGTAAACCCCTACTTTAACTGGAGGACCACAATGACATTTTGGGTCCCCTGGAATCAATGTCAGCTCAGAGCCAGTGTCCAGTAGTCCCTGAAATGTCTTGTCATTTCCCTTTCCCCAGTGCACAGCTACCCTGGTAAAATGCTAGGGGTCTCCTTGGGAAAGGATGGGAGAAAGATTAACAGCATAAATTGTCAGTAGTGTGGAGGGGTCCTTCCTCAAGGGGACCCAGCCTCCCTTTCATTCAAGGGGTTCTGGGTCTGTAAACTGGCTCAAGTCTGGAAATTGATGGAGGGGCCATTATGCTCTGCTTTTATAATTCAAATTAGTCTTTTGTTCACTCAACCTGGAAGTTTTCTGCTTATATAAATTAAGTAGGAATGCAGTAGGCTTCCTATCAATTTCACTTCTAGGAACACTGCAATTAATTAGCCAATGCCAGAGCTCTACACGAGTCAGACTATTCTGATTGCTGCTTTGCCTCTGCTGTCTATTACAGTAGCTATGCCCACCTTACCTTTGATGGTTGAGTACCTCCACTTGGGCCCTGCCAACTTGGGATCCAATTATTCCCATTGCATGTAAATTTTGTAGTTGAGTGACTATGGTTCCCACTGTTAGATCTAGAATGCAGAGAAGGGCAATCACAGAGCTCTTCAAAGATGTAGGTGCTTCCCTCACAAATCTATTTCACAAAGCACAGTTCAAGGTTGTATCTTCTGGACCCTCCCAGCTGGGATGAATGGGTCTAAAGTGACTAATCCACTCTAGCATCCCAATCTCCCTAAGCCTTTGGATTCCTTCCCCTACATAAACCAAGGAAAATCAGGCATTTCCAGCTTGCTCACAGTAGGCCATCTTTTAATCCATATTTCAGCTAACCAAACAAATAAACTATTAGAACCTTTTTTAACTCCCTGAGCTACAACATTAAATGCAGAGTCACTATTTAGTGGGCCCAAATCTATAAATTCAGCCTGATCCAACTCTATGTTCCTTCCACCATTATCCCACACCCTTAATATCCATTCCTATGTCCGTTCTCCAGATTTCTGCTTACATAAATCAGAAAACTCAAGCAGTTCTTTTCAAGTGTAGTCCACCTCCTCATGGGTCATACTCTGAACCTCAACTAAAGCCCACTGGGACTTTAGTCAAGTTATAGGTCTAGAAGAAAACAGAAGTGTTGGGGGTGGCTCCTGAGGAGAATCAACATTATTTTGCCTGGCAACTGCATCAGGGGAGGACATCATTGTTGTCTCAGGCAGCACGGGGTTTATCTCCTCAGGCAAAGGTGGAAAGGCTGATGGCATCATGGGTCAGGGAGGGGATGTTGCCACTACTGGGGATGGGGAAGCTCTGTTTCTTCTGGCTAAAAGTTTCATCAGAGTTTACAAGCTCAGTGTCCCCAGCTTCATCAGGGTCGTCCCATATATCCATTCCAAGTTGCAGGGTTCTATTCTTTTTCAATCAATACCTTCACTTTAACAGTAGATACCTGGTGAGGCTGTGCATGCACCTTTCATTGCAGGTCAGCCACTAGCATGATAAGAGCTTGTTTCTGATTTTCCACAATTTCAGCTCTTTCTCTACAGAGATAAGACTCACTCAGGGCAAGATTAGCAGATTTGAGGCTCAGTATCTGCTTCTGAAACCGGGAGTTAGAATCCCTGAGTTCATCATTTTCTTTCATCACCTTGTCCAGTGAACTTAGAAGGAAGCAACCAACCAACCAATATCATTATGTTCCTCGGTTCTCCACATATAGTCAAAGGTATTATGTGTACAGTCACTAAACTCCTTGCCTCTCACGAGTGGTGAATCAGGTGTGTCAAATGAATTTATTTTGCATAACTCTTTAAACAGTTCACACCAAAGACTACCAGTGTTCTCCACACTATTAGAATGGACATAGAGAGTGGAAGGATGGTTACCAGATACTGGGAAGGGTAATGTGGGGTGGGGGCTGAAAAGGCAGTGGGAATGGCTAATGGGTACAAAAACATATAGAAAGAATGAATAAGACATAGTATTTGATAGCACAATAGGGTGACTATAGTCAATAATAACTTAATCATACATTTTAAAATAACTTAAAGAGTATAATTGGATTGTTTATAACTCAAAGGATAAATGCCTAGGGGATGGACAACCCATTCCCCATGATGTGCTTATTTCATACTGCATGCCTATATCAAAACATCTCATCTACCCCATAAATATATACATGTACTCTGTACCCACAAAAATTGAAAATTAAAATTTAAAAATGTAATGAAATACTTTATTTTATTTTTCTGGAAAATGTGATTGTGGCTTTAGGGAGCTAACAAATAATACTCCTCGCTTTCCTACCACAATAGATGCAGGAATCTGATAGAGATTAAAGCATGAACATTATTGATAAAAGCTAGAATGGAGAATGTGGCTTAAATGTTCAGCCTCAATAGATTTCCTAACAGTTTGCTCCATATTGAATTTTCCTACAGGCAGTAATGAACAGCTGTATGCCTTTCCTGCAGAGACACCCATTATTCACTTAATAAATATTTATTGAATGTCAACTATGGGCCAGAAACTGTTTTTGGTGCTGAGGATTCAACAGTGAACAACTCAAAAAGTCACTGCACCCAGGGAGTTCAAATTCTAAGTAGTGAGGAGGTCTTGAGTCTGCTAAGACTTGAGTTTGGCTGCAGATCTAGAGGAAAGCAGAGTTTTTGGGGGTAGGTCCTAAAGAAGATCAGCAATATCTTGGAAGGCGACTACCTCAGGGGAAACCATTGCAGGTGTTTTAGGCAAAGTGAGACTAACTTCCTGAGGAAGAGGTGGTAAGGTTGTTTCTTCTGGTGAAGAAGGCTTGGTGTCATTTACAGGTTCAAGACACCAGCTTCATCAGAATCTGCCCGTATGTCTTGATTCCAGTTTTTCAGAATGCCATTCCTTCCAACCAATGCCTTAACTTTAACAAAGGGGCCCTGTGTGGTTGGGCATTCAGTTGACATTGTAATTCAGCCACCCACAAGGTGAGACTTTTTTGCTTTCATTTTCATAAACTTCAACCCTGTGCCTACAGAAGATATTGGTTTATTTCAGAGTAGACATAGAAGATTCCAGGTCCCTTGTAAGAATGTTGAGCTAAGAATTTAAAGCCCTGAGCTTATAATTTTCTTTCCCTAAGTTCTCAGGTATTGTTAGAAGCAACCAACCAACTCTATCTTGCTCATTTTCACTAAAATATTCTATTGGCAGCAAATACTTGAAGACCTGAAATGCCTTTTATAAGCATTTGATTGAAGGTATCTAAAGGAGATAATTTGAGTAACTTTTTTGGCCATGAACTACCACATGCCATGAACTACTTGTGGTTCCTTTACCACTGGAGACATGGTCATTAGTGCCTTTAAATCTAATTAGATCAGAGATCCAATGATAGAAAACTCAAAACCAATTCAAATAACTCATCCTTGAGATTCTGTTCTCTGGAACCACTCTCAGTATGCAATTCTGTTATCAGGATTCAGTCAGAGAAGCAGACCCACTTGGAGGTATGTATCTATATATACATCTACCTATGTAACTATTTATCTGTCTGTTTGAATATCTATCTATCTATCTATCTATCATCTATCTATCTATCTATCTATCTATCAAGACACTTGTTATAGGAATTTGATCTTTTTTAAAAATTTTTTGAAACAGTCTTACTCTGTCGCCAGGCTGGAGTGCAGTGGCGCGATCTCGGCTCACTGCAACCTCCCCCTCCTGGGTTAAGCTATTCTGCTGCCTCAGCCTCCCGAGTAGCTGGGATTACAGAAATGCACCACCATGCTTGGCTAATTTTTTTTTTTTTTGTATTTTTAATAGAGACAGGGTTTCACCATGTTGGCCAGGCTGGTCTCGAACTCCTGACCTCAAGTGATCCACCCGCCTCAGCCTCCCAAAGTGCTGGGATTACAGGTGTGAGCCACCACGCCCGGCCAGAATTTGATCTTATATAATCGTGGGAGCAGCCACACACAGTCTCTGTCAGATTGTTGTCTTCATATCTGAAGCTAGAGTATGAAGTCTGCAAGACAGTCACTAGAGAAGGGACAGTAAATGTAAATGCGGGCAAACAAGATTAAGCTGGACCCCAAAGCACAAGATGGAACCCATGAGGAGGGACTAAAACTCTTGACAGCTCCTGTTGCTTCTGACCACAATAATATAGATGTTCGGAAGATGTGTTCGGAACATACGCACCCGCATACAAGTTTAAAAAGCTAAAGGAAGATACAGAGGAAGGGGAGCAGTTGCAGGCCCAGCAACTATGAAGATGAGCTAGCCAGCGAAACCACATGTGAGCTATAAGGTGGCTGATGTTCCCCTGCATCCTTACTAGAATAGAAACTTACTCTGATAGACATCGTCCTTCCTTTCTGCAATGTTTCTGTCAAAACTACAATTCATGGATTTCCTGTATTCTACCCAGCATCACCTCTGACCACACAGTATCACAAGGAGCCAAGGAATTTATTTCATGGCAAATGGAAGTATAGCAATTAACTCATGCTTATGGAATTCATGAAACTTACCATGTTCCCCTTTATTCTGAATAACTTGACTTGTTAGAATAGTAAAATGATCTTTTGAAGACTCAGTTACTGTGTGAGCTAAGTGATATATTGTAAGCTTTTTTCTCCAGGATTCATTAACACCCTAAATCAACACCATTATATGGTGCTGTTTCTCTCATAGACAGAATTTGTGGGTCCAAGAATCAAGAGGTGAAAATGGAACTGTCTCCTCTCACTAATGGCCTTAGTGATCCATGAGCAAAACTTTTGCTTCCTGCTCCCATGACTTTAGGTTTAGCTGGCCTAGAGGTCTTTGTTCCAAAGGATGTAATGCCCCTACTAGGAGATAAAACAATCCATTAAACTGGGAGTTGAGTCTGGCTCTCAACACTTTCAACTCTGCATGACACCGAATCAACAGGTGAAAGAGGGGGTGACTGTACTGCTAAAAGTCAGTTTCTGACTGGTGAAAAGAGAGGAATTGAGGTTGCTTTATATAATGAGACAAATAGGAAGTTTGTTGGAATACAGAAGATGCTCTGGGACACCTCTTAGTACATTCCTGAGAGCAAAGTCCATGGAAAACTGCAACAACCCAATTTAAACAGAACTGCTAAAAACTCAGACCCCTCAAGAGTAAAGGTTAGGACCACCTCACCCAGGAAAAACATCATGACCAGTTGAGGGACTTGGTTAGGGCAAAGGAAATAGAGAAAGGAACATGGAAGAAGGTATGGAAATACCTGAGACTAGGTTATTTATGAGAAAAGAGGCTTAATCAGCTCATGGTTCTGTAGGCTGTTCAGGAAGCATAATGCTGGCATCTGCTCGGCTTCTAGAGAGGCCTAAGGAAGCTTACAATTTATAACTATAAATATTGGCTATGCTATGTGACCAGTTGTAGAAATGAGGACTGTCATAATTATGAATTATTTCTTATTTTTATATAAATATTTTTGTTTTATTGCTTCTTTAATCCTTTATAATTTAACATAAGACATGTTAATAGTGGTTGTTTGTATTTAAGTTACGGGATATCAAAGTGGAGTGTGAACCAGCCAGGAGGAGAATGAATAACACCCAAAGACAAAAAAGGATTTATCGTCTTTTCTGGGGAAAGGGTTAGTGTGCTTTTCAGTTGCATGTGAAATAGTTGTAGCATAGTAGGAAGACATATGACTTTGTTATTGTTATTTCATATGAAGTATGGTGTAAGGAGATATGTATAGATGCCAAGTTAGCAAGAATTGGACCATGGTATCTTGTCAACTTGACTAGGTTGAATTACATTTTTCAGAATTCTATTTCATGTAAGTTTTCCATTAGGGAGGGTCAGAAGAAAGACTTTCTTTTAAAAGACTATGGGGCAGAATGATATATTTAAATATCTACATGTAGGTAGATAGGTAGATAGATAAACATACAGACAGAGATATCTCTGTCTTTGTTCAGATAGAATAGATATCTGAACAGAGATAGTTCAGATAGTTCATATATCTGAACAGAGATAGAGATATCTCTGAATATATCCATATATAGATATATTTATATCTATCTTCCCTTTCTAACTACCAGAGCTATGAACTCAACATTTAGTATTAAATGTGATGAAAACTGTCTTACAGAAACTGCCTAACCAGATCAGCTCCACAATTGTTCTATATAGTCAAATCCCTAAAACAAATCCTTTTACAAATCTTTCTTTTTTTGTAGATTTTACAAAATCCTACAACAAATCTTTAGATTTATAGATCCTACAACAAATGCTTTTAGATCTATAGATCTTGTGGTGGTTTTGCTTCTCTAATTGAACCCTGATATAATATATTCCAAATATGGAGCCAATAGAGTTTGCTAACATATTGGAGTTAGGGTACAAGAGAAATAAAGAGGTCAAAAATGACTTCAAGGTGTCATTTGGAAACTAGAAACTAGAAGACTGAGAAACTACAGAGTGAGAGGGCTGAAATTGAAAGGGTTTAAGGGAGAAAATTAAAAATGTGTAGCAATGTTATATTTAAAATACCTACTAGACATCTAGATGGGGGTGTCAGGTAAGCACCTGGGTTAACAAGTCTAGGGGCTTCAGTGAAGAGCACGTAACTAAAGGAAAAATGGGAAGTCACCTCAATATCATAGATAATGCTAAGGTTGTGGAAATGGATGCGGGCACCTAGGAAGTGAATAAAGAAAAAGAAAGAAAATAATCTAAGAAGGAAAAAATGAAAGAAGAAAAAGAATTAGAAAAATGAATAGGATTCATCAGAGATTAAGAAGGAGTAGCCAATACGGTAGAGAAAACGGTATCTAGCTATGTCAAATGTTCCTGATAGATGAAGACTAAAAATATAACATTGAATTTAGCAATGGAGAGGTCACTTCTGACTTTGAGTGGAACAACTTTAAATAGAGTGATAGAGGCAAAAGCTTAACTAGAGCTGACTCATTACAGAATGAGAGGACAGGAAAGTGGAGACTAAAAATGCAGTCCACTTTTCTCAGAAATTCTAGTGTCAAGTGTAGCAGGAAAATGGTAGAAGCTGGTGGGAGATATGGGATATAAAACACCTTTATTTTTAGATGGGAAATGTTACAGTATGTTTATATGCTGATGTATCAGGCCATTCTTGCATTGCTATAAAGAAATCACTGAGACTGGGTTATTTATAAGAAAAGGGGTTTAATCAGCTCACGGTTCTGTAGACTGTACAGGAAGCATAGTACTGGCATCTCCTAGGTTTCTAAGGAGGCCTCAGGAAGCTTACAATCGTGGCAGAAGATGAAGGGAGACCAGGCACATCACACGGCAAAAGCAGGAGCAAGTGAGAGAGCCAGTGGGTCGAGAGAGGTGCCACACACTTTTAAATGACCAGGTCTCCTGAGAGTTCACTATCACAAGGACAGGACAGAAAGGATGGTGCTAAACCATTCATGAGAAATCTGCCGCTGTGACCACCTCCCACTGGCCCCACTTCCAACACTGCGGATTACAATTCAACATGAAATGTGGGCAGGGATGAATGTACAAAGTATGTCAGCTGATATGAATGATTAAGATCAATAAAAGAAATTAATGATTGGGGAAAACTGCTAAAGCAATGCCCTTGGAAAGATGAAATGGGATCTAGAGCACAAGTAGATAGGTCTTGGATTGGAATGCAGGCTGTTTATGTGTAAATGAAAGAAAGGCAGTTATATGAGTTTAGGTATAGACGGATTAGTAGATTTGGCAATGGGAATCTGTGGAAGTTCTTTGCTGATTAATTCTATTTTCTCAGTGAAGAAAGGAGCAAGGTTTTCAGCTAATAACGTGGTTTGGGAAGGGAGTTTAATAAGAGAAGATAAAGAAAGAAATACTCATCTAGGAGAGTAGGAGTGTGGATGGACTAGAAAAAAGGTAAAATTGCTGGGAAGCACTTGAGTTTGGTAGACATGGATTTAAGAACAAAGCCTATCTCAGTACATCTCACTGTAGAGAGGAGCAGGACACAACTCCTTCGTGCAAAGTCAGATCTGAAAAAAAAAAAAAAAAAAAAAAAAACGAGAAGGAGTAGAGCCAACCATATTCAATTTCTTCTTCAAAGAAAGTGGTCAGATAAATCAACCTAGTTCCAGTACAGAGAAGAAAGCAAAAGGGCAGAGAAAAGCTGGAAGTATCTCTTTTCTGGGCTTTTTCTCCTTAGGAATGGAATAGTTGAATATGTCCTTCCTTCTCCGAAAACATGAAAAGGAGGGGTAGGTGTTCCCCTAACATGTGGCATCATTTAATAAGGCCCCAATGGGATATGCATTCTGCACACCATACTACAGGATTTCTTTAAAATAGTTCTTAAAGAACCCATCCAATTTTATGCAAATATTCAAAAGTCCTTAAAGGGATTCATTTTAATTATTGTAACAGAAAAAGAAATCCTTGGTCCCCAACATGCAAATCTAAGGCACAAAGAAATCATAGGCTCTGGTAAGCGTTTTCTAAAAATATATCTGAATTTTTGTTTTTTGGCTCAGTTGGAGTTACCTGATCCATCGGTCACTAGCAGGGAGCACGTCATTGTGGGTCCCTTCAGAGACTGTCCTCACGCATTCATCAGTCACACTTCCATATGTTAGGTATCACATAGAGCTGGAGCTACAGTACAAGGGAATTTGAACACAAAGGCCTGAAGTTGAAAGCCCCAAAACTGAAAATGCTCCAAGTAATCCATGACTCACCTTGTTTGTATAATTGCAACACACAAACATACAAGTTAATCCTGTCTGGAGTACAAAGATGACACGAGCCAACAACTTCATGGCTAAACTCCTGGTTGGGTCAAGATTCTGAGTACAGTACAGTTGGCTTTGCAACAGTTAGATGATACTGTATCTGGGCTATCTGATATAGAAGAATATGTAGAGAAGAAATGTGAGTGGCAAAAAGAATATCGAACTCCCGGCCCAACCCAGAATATTCTAAGTGTTGGCAATAGTAGAGAAGGCTATGGCTGCTGAGAAGTCCTTCCAACAATAAAATTGTCTCTTTATGAGATCTTCGAATGACAAAGTAAAGTTTTGCATTTAAATGTAATCAAATTGTTTAAAAATACATAGCAATTGAAAATGTTAGGAAATTCTATCTAAACATAAATGTGTAAAATGATAGTTAATTTTATTTTGACATTAGTTTAACATTCCAGTTAAACTTGGGTAAAATTTGAGATTTTAATGAGATGCTCATATAAGGAGAGCTAAATTTCAATATAGTTGTAGTTTTCCTATATCAGAAACTGCTCATTTAATTTGACGGAAGAGCTATATAAATTCAAGCATAAGTGCCAATACATACGGTAACAAAAAAAAAAAAATAAAAGAAACTCTCTTTCATGTTTAGTACTGGTTCTCTGCCCCAACTACAATTAGATTCACTTGGGGAAATTTTTTAAAACTATTGATACCTGGACCCCACTCCAGGTTAATTGTGGCATAATGAAATGGGGAGTGGGGATGTAGGAAGGCACAGATGAAGCTCAGAAGCTCCTCAGGTGACCCTGTTCTGCACCACGATCTACAACAATGAGTCTCAATCTTGCTGTACTTAGAATCACCTGGGGAGGAAACCACTGCAGACCAAATTGCATCTTAGATCCATTAAATCAGAAACTTGGCTTGCTGGATTCAGGTACAAGTATTTTCAAAGCTCCCCAAGTGATTATAATATATAGCCAAAGTTGAAAACCACTGCTTTGGAGCCTGGTCTAATGGAACAAATTGCATTGATTTACTTCCCTTAATATTACTATGTATAGCTAACTAAATAAGATGTATTATTTTATGTTTCTTCTTAATATTGGCATAAACCAATAAATTAGTGTATGTATGTTTCATTGATAGAATATATGAATATTATTTTTGTGCCAGATATTCCATCAGAAGCAGAAATGTTCACAGAAAAGGGGCACAAATTTTAGGGGCAGAGTAAGATGTGAACCATACAATCAGCTCTGAGCACCCTCCTCTGCCCACTTGCCTCATATGGTTTTAAGGATGGCAAGTGCAGATAAAGCTGTGAATGAGAAGAGGAACAGAGCAGTCATCATGGAACATGAGAGAAGCTACATGTTCAAGGCCCCAGAACCACAAGTAGAAGGAGCCTGGGTCCCAGTTAATTTTGTGGGTCTCATAGTCCTGAATTGCCTGCCCAGGCTTTAACATGAAAGAGCGGCCGGGCGCGGTGGCTCACGCTTGTAATCCCAGCACTTTGGGAGGCCGAGGCGGGCGGATCACGAGGTCAGGAGATCGAGACCACGATGAAACCCCGTCTCTACTAAAAATACAAAAAAATTAGCCGGGCGTGGTGGCGGGCGCCTGTAGTCCCAGCTACTCGGAGAGGCTGAGGCAGGAGAATGGCGTGAACCCGGGAGGCGGAGCTTGCAGTGAGCCGAGATCGCGCCACTGCACTCCAGCCTGGGTGACAGAGCGAGACTCCGTCTCAAAAAAAAAAAAAAAAAAACCATGAAAGAGAACAATTTCTCTATTTCATTTAAACCATAGTTATTACAGAGTCTCTTTCAACAGCCAAACCTATTACCTAACTAACACAAGTCATGACCAGGTAGTCTTACTAACAGAATATCTCATATTCAATTAAGTGTTTTAAATATATACCATTGTTACTGCACCTGAACGACCGAAAACTTCTGTGAGAAGACCAAAAGTCTGTACTTAGTAGAAATTTTCCTTCTTAATTTTAGCATCTACGGAAATGTGCCCCATATTTTGTCCTGTGAATGACTTTCAAAAGTTCAGACTTGTGTAATGCCCTGTAAGTTGAACCAAATATTAATTTCTTTGCAATACATAAAGATTTCATTTAATATGAAGATAATATATGTCTAATGTAGTAGATGTCAAGTATAGTATGTGTTTGGCATTTAGACCTTATAAAAATAAAAATTTGCTAGCTCTTGTCTACCATGTAGGTAACATATTCCCATTTTGTAAATAAAACAATTCCAGAACATGCTTCAATTCTCTTAATTCCATGGTTTTTTCTATATTATCTCGTGTTGCAGTTAAATTTAATTCCAAATTTATACTATTTTAAAATCATTATTGGTATTTCTGTGAATTGTAGTTAGTTTCAATTTGAAATTATTTTCCTCGCAATTGTGCTTATGCTGCAATTCACAATGATGACACTGGATGGCACCAAATTTTACCTTTTAAAGTTGATTTTCCATTGAAACTAAGACTGGTGCACAGTAAATATTCAAGTTACAGAACTTACTCAAAAACTGAATACTTTAATCACATAAATACAAACCCTAATTCCCAAGTCAATGAATTAGGGAAAACCAACATAATTGCACCACATGTTTGTAACTGAAGAAACAAATTATGTACATAAATGAAGATTACAATTCTAAAGTGCTGACTGAAAGTGTATTGTATGTAATAACATCAATGGGTGTTTAAACTTGAAATTGTGTAAACCAAAGGAAAACTATTCAAATACATGAGTCACAGCAAATTCTAGGAAACTTGCAGTATCAAGACAAAGAAAGTAATGCAAATATGCTCCAGTCACAAGATTTCAGGTTGGAGAATATCTAAAGCTTACTGCAACCATCTATTTTCTTGGACAATCTACTCTGAGAGTTCACTCTGATGTTTCATGCCCTTGGCGAGTTTTCTAGTCTTGCCATGGTCTATAATTTTCATATCAGTGTGGCCTTCACTTGAAGGTAATAAGCCTTCAAGATGCAGTTGTTCCTGGCTCAGGCTTCCTCTTTCCTCTTCCCTCTGAAGGGAATTTACACACTGAATCCCAAATTGTATATGCTGGCTGATTGTGCATCATAACCAGTCTTCGCACATACTACCACTCAAAAAATAAGTGCGCAAGAGAAGGAAGAAAACCAGAAGAGTATAATACAACGGAAGGCAAGATAAGAACCTTGTGAGACTACTACTTTCTTCCAATTGGGCAGACCATTAGCTGGGCGTTGTGGCGGATGCCAATAATCTCAGCTACCGGGAGGCTGAGGCAGGAGAATCGTTTGAGCCCTAGAGGTTGCAGTGAGCGCGAGATCATGCCAAAGCACGGCAGCCTGGGCAACACAGCAAGACTTTGTCTTAAAAACAAACATAAAACAAGCAAGTAGACCAAAAATATTTGTAATTGGCCTTGACTCCTCTGTTTTTCTCACATTGCAGACCCAGTACACTAGCAGAGCTCATTGACTGTCTTCAAACATGTACAGTACATGTCACTTCACTCCACTCCTTCTACTATAACTCCAGTCTAAGCCACGATCACTTCTTGCCTTGGTTATTTCAATGGTGTCATAACTGGTCTTGCTGCTACCACCTTGCTTCCCCCAACCACTGTCAACACAGCTACCACAGTGATCCTGTTAAATGTGATGTATCGCTCTGTTGTTCAAAGTCCTCCAATGGCTTTCTCATCTTCATTGGTTGGAAAAAATGTGACTTTTTAGGTTAAATCTTTATATTTCCTTATGGCAAAAATATGCATCCTCATTGTAATGAAATCCATCATTTCTAAAATGGATAATATAGTGAAATTCCCAGGTAACTTTCTCATCCTAGTAAATACTACTGTTGATAGATTGATATGGATATACATTTTATACAAATGGGACAGTAATATTCTTCTGCAAATTACTTTATTGGCTTAACTTTATATTTTTAGACGTTGCTCTATGCCACTATATATATACACACACACACACACACACATACACACTTACCTCACTCTTTTTATTAGATGCAGCATAGTGGTTCATTGAATGGTTTTGCCATGATTTAATTCACCAATATCCAATATATGGACATTGGATTTAGTTTAGAAAGCTTTTTAACAACAATACTGCAGTGATCATCACTGCATAAGCTTTTTTTTATACACATATGTCTGTGGGTAAAGTCCTAGAAGTGAAATTGCTGGGCCACAGGGTGTAAGAGACATAAATTAGTGTGGTTGCCTTAATTCTCCTAGTTGCCAT
Source organism: Symphalangus syndactylus (assembly GCF_028878055.3). Taxonomy (NCBI): domain Eukaryota; kingdom Metazoa; phylum Chordata; class Mammalia; order Primates; family Hylobatidae; genus Symphalangus; species Symphalangus syndactylus. The sequence continues at coordinate 112,174,752 of NC_072428.2, forward strand.
ATCTATTCTCCAGTCCTTCTTGTAAGGAAAACCTCCTCTTCTTCCCAGTTCTTCTCAGGTTTTACATGGAAATCACAGTGTTTTGATATGCCCCTCATATCCCCTGGCCATGGCAGAGTTGATTCTCTCCATCCTATAGATGAGATTAATGAGTCTCAAAGAGCTATGGTAAATTGACAGATTCCACATGTTTAGTGAGTGTATGAAATAAAAGTCAAATCAAAGTCCATATGAACACAAACGTTGCATTCATTATCCTGTGTTTTGCTTTTATACATATATAAATAATTCTGTTGAAAACATCTGAATATGGAAGCTAATTGGCTTCTATGGGACTCGGGATCTAGACTCTGGTTGAGTTTGTGCATTTCTGAGCAAGAACAAAGGAGAAAGTCCCCACCCTTGCATCTAAATATTTTGGTTTCACAGTAATACAAATCAATGCTTACCCAATATGTGGACATTTGGATTTTTGTAATAAACCATGGACTGAATATTTTACATTTCATCTGGATGTTTGGGGGTGGTGGAGAACAACAGAATGTGACTGAGCACATACAGTGCTCCAAGAGAGATGTTTCTGTTAATTGTGGCATTTGTAATTCAAGGAAGAAAAACTGGTAGCAATAGAAACATTCATTTATTTGGGCCAGATAAAGCACTCAGATACTGTTGATACTTATAAACCATAATATAGTTGTAGTGATAAGGCAAAAATAAGGCTGTGAAATTCCTTGTGTTACATGGGACATGTTTCAAGGACAGAAGTTTGTTTCTCTGTGGCAAAATTTTCTATTACCCTTCTCTGAAATCACTGTGGTCTGGAGCAACCTTACCCATCCAATCCCCGTGTGGTTCTCAAGCAGACAGTATTGCGTGTGGAGCAAACCTAAAAAGTGAGTCAATCTGCCTTCAACACAGCCCCTTTCTTAAAGTATATATATTTCCTGTTATAATAAAACCAGCATCAACACAAGATGATGATAAGGATGATGATGATAACAAGAGTTAACATATACTGAGCATCTATAGTTATGCCCAGGCACCATGGTCTATGGCCATAACCTTATCAAATATTCTTTACATTATATGAAACAGGTATCATTATTACCCTCATTTTACAGAAGAGAATACAGAGTTCCTAGTAACTGCCCAGATAAACATAGGATCATGACTGAAATCTAAATCAGCCAGATTCTTAATGCCCTTGTTCTCATAATGCCCTCTTATGTTGCCCCCAAAGAAGCCAGAGGCCACAAGGACTTGTCCTTCTCCATGTTCCAGATTTCTCCATGCCTTCCACTTCACTCGAATAGGAACTGGCCAGCTCTGTGCCTTAGCTCTAGGCCGGAGAAGTTTTATTAACTAATCTCATGGTCCCAAATGTATTCAGTTAGTGATTCTAATGTTTGCTTCAAACACAATTATACGTATTTGATATAATTGTCTTGATGTAATGATGTAATGTCTTGAAGTAAGAAATGCAGCCTTGATGCTGAGGCTTTCAACTCTGTGGATTTTTGTTATAGTTCTGAACCTGGTACAAGTATAAAAATGCAATGACAGCTATTTCAACCTTATTTTTGTACTAGAAAATAATTTATTAAATCCTTCATAGGAAACCATTGGAGCTCTAATTTTCTTCACTCACTAGTTCACAGCATGTTGGAAAGTGTATTACGCTATTGGTTATTTACTCTTGGAATTTCATTCACACTGTTCTCAGGAAGTATTGCCAAGGGGAAGAGATGAAAAACAGAATTGTGTATCTTTTTTATCCAGATCCCACTGCTAACTCCATCTCTGAACACTGGTGATGTTAAAGACTAAAGTGAGTCGTTATAATGTGACCTTTAAATTACACAATCTTTTTATTAAAAAAGATTATTTACTCAAAAGGCAGTGAGGAGCCCACAGCCCACTGCTATTTATAGCATTTTCTAATACAGGCAAGTTTCTGTCCTAGAGAAAAAAACACGAACGGACTAGATATTGGAATGACCAATGAAACCACATGGGCGTGACTGTAACAGAAAACTTGGTAAAGGGTAAAGTCACAATTGCTAAATGTTACTGCCCAGTCTCATGATCATCAAGACATCAGATATCCTGCAAGCACTGTTTTAAGAATGGAGTACTAAAAGCTAAGATTAGATGAAGATGATCACCAGTGGGTGAAAGATGACATTAATAAAATTTAGGAGGTTTAAAATTCTTCATGCAAGTCAATCAGTTCATCAGCCCAAACTGCTTTACCACTGAATTTTTAAAAACTGGAATTAGAAGTTATATTTTTCTTTAAAACTTTAGATGCAAAAACATGAACAAGATCTAAAATTAAGGAACTGACAAACACTACATTATAGTTAATTGTGAGACACAATTTTTAAAACTTTTGTCAGGAACACTGGGGAACGCTAAAATGATGAATTTCAGGTTGTATCAAAGAGGACACTTTCCCATAATATCTGAGGCCTGCCGCAAGGGAAGAGGGGCAGGGAGCAGCTCTTTTACAATAAAAGGAAGGAGTTGCAATGTCTTACCTCTATTATTAATTATCCTGGCATCCTGACATTTGATATTTGCTATACCTGATTTGTGAAAGTGATTAAAATCCCAAGGAAAACACTGTCAATTCCAATTTGAAGTGCCCAAACTTGTCAGCTTATCTGGTTTTATTACAAACTCAGATCTGTCCCTCAGCTTATTTTCACCCAACTCTGTGATTAAGCTGCTCTGGGCACTGTTCCCAGTGCCCATTGAAGAATATCTCTCGACATAAACTACAACTACTATTTATTAATATTGGTCACGACTCTTCTATTAGTAAGAGTCAGAACTCTGACTCAAACCAGCTTAAAAAATAAAACAAAAGGAATTATATAAATCCATATAATTATTAGTGTCTTAAGAAACTAATGTTCACTTAATCCTGGACCTGCTTTTCCATTCTGTCATTTTAACCTATAAAATGTGATACATTACTTCACTGTTATTTACCAGAATTTTCTATAAAAATATAAGCTAATTATTCATCACTATGGCATACACTAGGTAACTTATTAATGATAAAAGCTGTATAAAGCAACTACATTGATTAATCGGAAAAAAAAAAAAAGATCCAGAATAATGGAGCTCCGTAGTCACTTGCCCAACCTAAATTAATCACTTTGGCCCAGGATGGGACACTCTGATTGACTGAGCCTGAATCATGTGCCAAAGTCATGTGCCCCCTCAGATGAAGGGAGAGGGCTGCTAAACAAACCTTAAAACGTATCTAACTTAAAAAAAAAAGAAAAAAGAAAAGAAAACTAACTAATATGTTTATTGGGCACTTAAAAAAATGTGTCAAGCGCTATAATTAGTAAGCATTTTACCTATAGGATTGCTTTTCATCCTTACATCATCCCCAATAGTTAGGTATTATTCTTTATAGATGATAACTTTGAGAATTAAAGAGTTAAGTAACTTCCCCCAAGGTCTCACTGCCAATGAGTGGAGGTATTGAGAGCTAAACCTAGGTGATCTAAGTCCCTCTTGACTGTTAAACTGTGCTTCTGACAGCAATGTCACAGCCTTCTCTTTGTCTTCTATTATTTGTCTTCTATTATTATTATTTTTATTATTATTATTATTATTATTTGTGACAGAGTCTCACTCCATCACCCAGACTGGAGTGCAGTGGTGCAATCTTGGCTAACTGCAACCCCTGCCTCCCAGCTTCAAGCCGTTCTCATGCCTCAGCCTCCTAAGTATGGGACTACAGGTGTGCGCCACCACACCCAGCTAATTTTTGTATTTTTAGTAGAGATGGGTTTTCACCATGTTGGCCAGGCTAGTCTCAAATTCCTGATCTCAGGCAATCCACCTGCCTCAGTCTCCCAAAGTTCTGGGATTATAGGCATGAGCCACTGCATCCAGCCAGTCTTCTGTTATTTTTGTATATAGTAAACATACACAGTCCCTTTAATCTTCAAATATAATATTTGGTCTTCACCTTTTTCCTATAAAATATGGAAGTAAGTTTGATAATCTGATCTACTGATTGAGAGTATTATGATGAGGTGGGTTCTGGGAGCACAATTTACATGAGAGAGGAGACTAAAGCAGTAAGATGTCTAGCAAAGACTAGATCCCTGTGCTTAAGCAAAGAGCACCATGGAGCTGAGTGCTTACAAGTTCTTGAAGAGAGCAAGACAGGAGAGGCATCCCAACAACAGCAAGTCCCAGTCAGGGGTGAAACAAACAATGATAAGAATGTGGAGGGGTTTTCAATTTCTGATATGATTATTTCCTCAGCACATTCATTCTGGAGCTAAACTAAGAATATTTAAACCCTCGTTCATGTTGTCATCAGTATTATTGCTCAGATTCTGCATGGCAAATCAGCTTTAGTCTTCTTTTTACATCATCTGAGCATCCAAATTAATGACTACTGAAAACAGAGTCAGTGTAGGGATAACAGCATGCATCTGTGGGATGAAAGAAAAGCTCAGGGCATCATAAATAACACAAGGGTAGGACAAATACAATCAAAGATTCCTTGTTTGCAGTTTTTGACCATAACACTAATGGAATAGTCCCTAAGATGACATGTGAGGCGGTTATACCAAACTCTTACCAAACTTTTCCTTCAGATATTTCCCATATTAACCAGTTCCGAATTGGTATTCCAGAGATAGTAACATATTTCATTAAAAGCTTATATCGAAGCATAAATATTATCCAAGGTACATGCATAATAAGGTGATAAATGACTTCTCCAGAACTTCAGTTAAATTAAATTAACATTGAGAGTGGAGTTCTCCTTTTTCAAAAGAGTTCCACACAATCTACTGCTTTCCCCCTGCTGAGAGTGCTAATTTATTTTTTCTTTGCTAGAAAACCAGGAGACAGTCTTAAGACTGGGTTTTTTATTTATTAATTTCTTTCATTGATTCTAAGATACTTTAACAACAACTGTGCATCGGTGGATACAGTATTTTCAAGCTATTTAATGTAATGTCAGACAATATGTTTCCTAATAGAAAGAGAATCCCTTTGGAGTATTAGGCAGTTTGCCTCTCTGTATAAGACTTCAAAATACAAACAATAGCAATTATTTATCACAGCCTCAGAAGCCTAGTTGTTGGATGGAAGTCTTTGCTTAACAAAGGACATGTGCAGAGTAATGTTCATTTTCCAGGTTTTTTACTTAGAAAGCAATTCAAAGTGAGCATGTCCAAGTAAAATATTTATCATTATTACCGGTTATTTAGGACTTTTCTCTCATTCTTCGAAGCTCTAAAACTCAAAGAGAGAAAAATAAGTACTCCTCTGCTTGTCAAAGGTATTTTATATTATAGCTAGTAAGTACAGACACCCATTAAGTGACTTATCTGTGTCTCCATGACCATCCAATTGTGATTTGTCATCAGCATTCTCTTCCCTCTCATTTTTTCCAAATAGGCATAAGGCAAGACTCCAATCCGCAAACTCCTTGTGTTCTAAAAATTAATTTGTAGATAAATACTGCTAGAGCAGGATAACCAATTGTGTGATTTGGGGCAAATGATTTAGTTTCTCTGAGTTTAATTCTTCATATACAAAATGGACCTAATTTCCAATTTACAGGATTATTGTGAAGATTTAGTAAGATAATGAATATAACATATTTAGTACACTACCTAGCAAAGAATGAATGTGAGATGGAATATAACCCGCAATGGTCAATTTGAGCCATATAAAAATTGAAACCAAATGTTAAATGTGTTAATATCATACCTTGGACTCAAGAATATGCAGGTCATTTTTTCAAGTAAGTTTCTGATTGAGAAATACATACAGTAAAACACACAAGTCATAAATGTAACTCAATAACCACACGTAGCTCAATAGCTCAATAAATTCTTTAAATATAAACACACCCGCATAACCAAATCACGAACTAGAAGCAGTGTTCCAGAAGCCCACTCCCTTGTTCTTTCTCCCGGTCACTACCACCTTCTTAAAGGTAATCAGTATTCTGACTTCTAAATTAATTGTTTAATTTTAATATCTCTGGGTTGGAATGATCTTGAGCACCTTATTATAGGCTTATTGACCATTTGGATATCCTCTTTTGTGAAGTACCTGTTTAACTTATTTGTCCAATTGTCTATTAGTTGATCATTTTCTCACTGATTTGTAGATTTGTTTTGTTTTGGTTTGAGATGGAGTCTCATTCTGTCACCCAGGCTGGAGAGCAGTGGTGCGATCTCAGGTCACTGCAACCTCCACCTCCCGGGTTCAAGTGATTCTCTTGCCTGAGCCTCCCAAGTAGCCGGGATTACAGGTGCACGCCACCACGCCTGGCTAACTTTTGGATTTTTACTAGAGACAGGGTTTCACCATGTTGACCATGGTTGGCCAGGCTGGTCTCAAACTCTTGACCTCAGGTGTTCTGCCTGCCTTGGCCTCCCAAAGTGCTGGGATTACAGGAGTGAGCCACCATGCCCAGCTATTTTTTAAATATGTTGTACTTTGGATGTCTTTATCAGATATATGGATGTAAATTTTTTCCCTCTGAACCTTGTCTTTTACTTCCTTAATGTCTTTTCTAAATAAATAGAAGTTCTTGATTTTAATGTGGTCTAATTTACCAATTTTTTCATTTTTATTTACAAGCCACATGAGTAACAACATTAGAAACAAACAACAGATTGAGACAATTAAGGGCTTCATAGGCTAAGATATGTGAGATATAATTACTAGATGGAAAATACTTAAAAAATAGGCCAGGGGAGGTGACTCATGACTGTAATCCCAGCACTTTGGGAGGACATGGTGGGAGGATTTCTTGAGCCAAGGAGTTCAAGACAAGCCTGGACAATAAAGCAAGATCCCATCTCTAAAAAAAAAGTTAAAAATTAGCTGGGCATGATAGTGGTAGTCCTAGCTACTTGGGAGGCTGAGGTGGGATCACTTGAGCTCAGGAGTTATAGGCTGCAGTGAGCCATGGCCACACACACCCCTACACTCCAGCCTGGGTAACAGAGTGAGCCCATCTCTTAAAAAATAAAACAAAATTTGAGACTATTTGAAACTTATTTTTTAATGGAAATTGGGTGCATAAAACTGGCTTAATCATGACCCTTGAATTATGACACAGTAGAGTCATTTACCCAAGAATGGCATGTTTTATTTTATCTTTAAAATATAATGAACACTTGGAAATTCATTACCAAACTTCAGCTCATCACCAAACCTGAGAACTTAAAATACTAACAGTTAACTTAAACATTTACCAATAAGAACAACAACAATAATAATAATACCTCAGTGGATTGGTTAGCAACATATTAAACACATTTGACAGAGAATTAAAGAATCAAAAGAGAGAGCAGATTCCAAGACAATGAGAAAAGAATAAGGAAAATATAAAAGGAAATTTAAGAGAGAAGACATTTCAAATATGGTGGCCTAAATGGAGTTTAAGAAAAAGACAATAGAGAATATGGAGAAAAGGTGATGACTCACCAAGAGGTGATGACTCACATTTTTTTCAGAACTGATAAAGGATATCAAGCATCGTATTTTAAAAACCCAATAGAACCAAAGCCAATTATATAGAAATTCATACCTAAAATGTTATAATGAAACTGAGAACAAGAAGATTGAACCGCACATTTTTTTCTTTTTTTAAAAAAAATTTTTTTAGAGACAAGTTCTCACACTGCCACCCAGGCTGAAGTGTAGTGGTGGTATCATACCTCAACCGATTCTTCAACCTCAGCCTCCAGAGTAGCTGGGATTACGAGCACAGGCCACCATGCCTGGCCTGAACGTTTTCAACTTAAAACTTTGTAATTGTCAAACAGCTAGGGAGGAAGAAAAGATGAATAAACTAACAGTAACATGGATGCTGGAGAACAATAGAATAATATATGCAGAGTTTATTGAGAAAAAAATTACAACCTGGATTTGTAGAGACCTCAGAAGTTTCTCAAAAAAATGCCGGCCCTTGGTCTCATCTTTGTCGGAAGATAAAGAAAAAATGAGCACATAATGATAGATCTCCACTAGGGAAATTCCTAAAGATGTAATTCAGGAGGAAAAAGAAGACCAGAAAAGAAGATTCAAATGCAAGAAGGAAAGAAAATTGAAAAAAATATATAACTGTAGATAAATCTAAAGAAGTATTGATTAGAATTATGATGTGATTAGAATTAAGATCCTGGTTTCAAATGGGGATTAGGAATTAATTAATTTTGGACTTTGTTAAAAGTACACTATAAAATTTTAAAGATATTAACCAATAAAATAGAAATAGGGCATATAACTTCCAAATTAGTAAACAAAAAATATGTGATTAAAAAAAAACAAAAGCAAAATAAGCCAAAGGGAAAGAAAAAAAGAAAAATAAATGAGACAAATATAAAGCAAAAAGTTACGTGGTAGAAACTGGTAAAATATTTCAGTATTATACAGGCAAAAAATATCAGCAAAAGACAACCTGGAGAGCTGTTTTAATAATCACACAACCTGGATAGCTGTTTTAATATCAGCTGTTTTAATTTAAGACAAAAGAAAAGCTTTGTCATTAATTTTTTTAAAAATCACTATATGAAAATGAGAAGTTCAATTAATCAAGGTCGTTGAAACATTTAACTTTGTATACATATAGTTAAATAGCTTCAAAATACTCAAGGAAAAGGTAATTAAAACTATAATAAGAAATGGACAGCTTTCCAACTTTGACCCGGGAGAATGGCTCCCGCAAAGAAGGGTGGCGAGAAGAAAAAGGGCCATTCTGCCATCAACGAGGTTGTGACCCGAGAATACATTATCAATATATTCACAAGTGCATCCATGGAGTGGGCTTAAGAAGCGTGCCCCTGGGGAACTCAAAGAGATTCGGCAATTTGCCGTGAAGGAGATGGGAACTTCAGATGTGCTTATTGATACCAGGTGCAACAAAGCGGTCTGGGCCAAAGGAATAAGGTATGACCGATACCGTATCCGCGTGTGGTTGTCCAGAAAACGTAATGAGGATGAAGATTCACCAAATAAGCTCTATATTTTGGTTACCTACATACCTGTTACCACTTTCAAAAATCTACAGACAGTCAATATGGATGAGAACTAATCGCTGATCGTCAAATACATCAAAGTTATAAAATTGCAAAAAAAAAAAAAAAGAGGAAATGGACAATCACCATTAAAGGGAGAGATGTCAACATAGCTCTCTCTATTATTCAGAGGCCAATGGATAGAAAAGACTTGAACAATGAAATAGGCTATATATGTACAGAACCCTCCACCTAAAACGTAGAGAATGCAAAGTTTTCTCTAGCACATAGGAAACAATTTTTAAAAAATGGCCACAAGCAAGGTTTTTGACTTTTAAGTCAAAAAAACTTTAAAAATTGCTATCAGACTATATTTTCTTATGACAATGCAATTATGTTATAAATTAATAACCAAAAAGTTACATCTGACAAAGTTCTGATATCCAGAATCTATAAAAAACTTAAAAAATTGAAAAAGAAGAAGCAACTGTATTAAAAAATGGGCCAAAGACACGAACAGACACATTGCAAAAGAAGACATACGAGAAGCTAACAAACATGAAAAAAAGTTCCACGTCACTAATCATCAGAGAAATACAAAACAAAACCACAATGAAATACCACCTCACACCAGTCAGGATGGATATTATTAAAAAGGTCAAAAAACAATACATGTTGGTGAGACTGTAGAGAAAAAAGACTGCTTACACACTGTTGGTGGGAGTGGAAAGTAGTTCAGTCAGTGTGGAAAACAGTTTGAAGATTTCTCAAAGAACCTAAAACAGAGCCACCATTTAACTCAGAAATCCCATTACTGGGTATATATCCAAAAGAAAATAAATCATTCTACCAAAAGACATATGCATTCACACATTCATTGCAACACTATTCACAATATCAAAGACATGGAATCAACCTAGGTGCCCACCAACAGTGGATTAGATATAGAAAATGTGGTGCATATACAACAAGAAATACGAAGGAGTCATAAAAAGAATGAAATCATGCCCTTTGCAGCAACATGGATGCAGCTGCAGGCCTGATATGGTTAGGCTTTCTGTCCCCACTCAGATCTCATCTTGAATTATAATCCCCTTAATCCAAGGGAGAGAACAAGTGGAGGTAACTGAATCATGGGGACAGTTTCCCCCATGCTGTTCTCATGATAGTAAGTGAGTTCTCACAAGATCTGATGGTTTTATAAGGGGCTCATCCCTCTTTGCTCAGCATTTCTCTTTCCTACTACCTTGTAAAAAAGGTGCCTTGCTTCCTCTTCACCTTCCACCATGATTTCAAGTTTCCTGAGGCCTCCCCAGCCATGCAGAACTGTGAGTCAATTAAACCTCTTTCCTTTATAAATTACCCAGTGTCAGGCAGTTCTTTATAGCAATGTGAAAATGAACTAATACAAGATAATTCAAAAAGGAACAGAAAACCCACCAAATACTGTATGTTCTCACTTATAAGTATGAGCTAAACATTGGGTATTCATGGACATAAAAATGGCAACAATAGAAACTGGGGACTACTAGACGGGGGAGGGAGGAAGGGAGGCAAGGGTTGAAAAACTAAATGTTAAGTATTATGATCAGTACCTGGGTGACAGGATAATTTGTATACCAAATCCCAGCATCATGTAATATACCCATCTACATGTTACTACTGAATCTAAAATAAAAGTTCAGCCAGGCACTTTGACTCACACCTGTAATCCCAGCACTTTGGGAGGGCGAGGCAGGAAGATTGCTTGAACCCAGGAATTGAAGACCAGCCTGGGCAACATGGTGAAACCCTGTCTCTATTAAATATATACATACATACATAAAAACATAAATAATAAAATAAACTGAAAACTAGAAAAGAAACTTTTAAAAAAGTTGAAAAAGATTATAAAAGTAAATAAAATCTCAAATCATGTAAACCACAATTCTAAGTGACTTGTGAGTTAGAATATTTTGTTCACTGAATCTACTCATATACATAACTAAACAAACTGAAATTCTATCATTTCAGCATACCTATTTTGATAAATCAAGATTTAACTATATATAAAAGATATAAGAAACTACCAAAAGATATTGAAAATAAGAATGTAACTAACTTTTTTTTTTTTTTTTTTTTGAGACGGAATCTTGCTCTGTTGCCCAGGCTGGAGTGCAGTAGCGTGATCTCGGCTCACAGCAAGCTCCACCTCCCGGGTTCCCACCATCCTCCTGCCTCAGCCTCCTGAGTAGCTGGGACTGCAGGTGCCCACCACCACACCCGGCTAGTTTTTTGTATTTTTAGTAGAGATGGGGTTTCACCATGTAACTAACATTTTTAAGGTACGATAGGGTGTCCAAACTTTTGGCTTCCTTGGGCCACATTAGAAGAAGAAGAATTGTCTTCGGCCATGCATAAAATACACTAACACTAATGACAGCTGATGAGCTAAAAAGCAAATTGCAAAAAATAAAATAAAATAAAAATCTCATAATATTTTAAGAAAGTTTACGAATTTGTGTTGGGCTGCATGCAAGGCCATCCTGGACCATATGTGGCCTGTGGACTGTGGGTTGGTCAAGCTGATATTGGATAAGGAAAAAGCTAAGAGAAGGTGTGAATTGCTCACTTATTTATTTCTGTAAGGAATAGAACCATTTAAACTTGCTAAATTAAAAAATAGAAGATTAACGGTAATATATAAAATGCTATAAAGTTAAGTAGAAGTTTTAAAAACAGACAAAAATTGTTGAACTTATAAAAAGAAAAACTGCACGCATAAAAAAAAAATCCAAGGCTGAGTGCAGTGTCTCATGCCTATAATCCCAGCACTTTGAGAGGCTGAAGCAGGAGGATCACTTGAGCCCAGGAGTTCAAGACCAACCTGGGCAACATAGCGAGACCTTGTTTCTACCAAAAAAAAAAAGAATATTAAATAGCTGGGCATGGTGACATACACTTGTAGTCTCAGCTACTTGGGAGGCTGAAGTGGGAGGATCACTTGAGCCTAGAAACAGTGAGCTATGATCACACCACTGCACTCCAGCCTGGGTGACAGAGCAAGACCCTGTCACCAAGAAATAAAGCCTAATACATTTATTGTATCAAAAAATATAAATGGCATATACTCATCTACTAAAAGAAAAACTCTCATATTAGGTAAAGTTTTTAAATTATATATTGTGTATATGAGACATCTAAAACAATGTGATTCACAAAAGATTAAAAATAAGAATATATAAATACAGTCACACAAAGCTAACTGAAACAAGAGATAAAATATAATCTTTTTAATATACAAATATTAATTGGAGATCACATTTGCTGAGTGCTGTGTGCCAGGAGTGTGCTTTACATAAACGATATGTTAAATCCTAAAAACAACTCTCTGAAGCATATTGGCCACATTTTACAGATAAAGGAACTGAAGCACAGAAAGATTTAAAAACTTATTCAAAGTTGTACAACTGGTCATCAGAGGAGACAGAATTCCAACCCAAATTTTCTAGCTCTAGATCCTGTCTAGCAGCAATATTCTGTCTTTACAGTTAAAAAAAAGAACTATTTAAAATGTATAATTTTAGTTGCACAGAAAAGTTTTTTAGAAAGGATACACTAGAAATTATCAAAATAGTAGTTACCTTTACAGAGAATGACTAGGAATGAAAAGAGGATTTTACTTTTTATTTTTCTTTTTTGTTATTTATTTATTTAGTAGTGGGAGGGAGTTAAATATTGCTTTTTATGTGTTATTGGATGCATACAAAGGACTATATGTACATTTTGAAGCATATCAATAAAATAAATCTCTGAGAATTACTCAGCTTAAAAACATAAACATTGCTAATACTATTGCATCTATATTAATACTCCATTATAAACTTCAAAACATGTGAATGTTGTACTTATTTTTTAATTAAAAATTTCAACTGGCTGATACAACTATACCATTATTGTGTTTTTCTAAATATTTTTAAAGGAACCAAAAAATAAGGTAAAGTGGGGAGGTGGATCAGAATGTGACATTCCCAAAAATATAATGGCTACGAGTCCCAGTCCCACACAGGGGTGTGACAACACATTATATACAGCAATGCCCTTGATGAAACCCACATGTGTCTCACTTAAGGCAATGTAAGACACTATTGAAATATCCACTGAACATTTATATAACAGGTTATTGTACAACCTCTCAAAGGGTAAGTGAGTTCCAAGAGGAAAAAAGCAACTTTATGCAAGTACTTCACTTAAAAATAATGTGTATGAAAAAATTTTACCCATGGATAGAGACTCTTATCACTATTAACGATAACATCAGAACTTATCTCAGCAGGTGCCATCAGCTTTTGTCACTCTACTCTTTGTCTTTGCCAACATCACTTTTAGCTAAAAAAAGAAAAAGGGAAAAAAAGCACCTGAAAGCCTTGAAACCCAACAATCTTTCCTACATAATTCTGTGATGAACAAACAAGTATTGTTCAACTGTTCCACAATAAGGTTAAGGACCTTTAATAATAATTTCAGCACATTGACAATATTATCAAAAGCTTTATTCTAATTCTGAACGCACAGGCAGAATAAGCTGTGTCACTGGTGCTTTTAGGTGTTCTTTCAGAAATCTGTTTTTAATATTCTGGTACTATATAAAATCTTTAGCACTTAATGGAAAAGTTTCCATTCTTGAGAAAGCTACTTACATGAAATAATGTTTCTTACTAGCAGATGGAGTGCTAACAGAATTTTTAATAAATCCACATTTCTTAGAAATACATTTTGTATAATACATTATTTTCAAGTGACAGTTTACTTCTTTCACTGCAAACTGTTGAAGTAAAAATTCAGGAAATTTGATGTGAAGATGCTATTTGAAACACTCCAAAAAAAAAAAAAAAACTCCACAAAACTTCAATCCTTTAGCAAAATCCTGGCACTGCTAGCATCAATATGACTTCAGCAAAAGGATCTTAAAAGTATTAACTAGCTACACCATCTTATTGTCTCTGGAATAATCTACACATTGTTACATTCATACTTTAGAATACATATTAAATATACACAGAAGCCACTTAAGATAATCATTCTACTTCCAGATAAAGTAATTATTATTATTATAGAAATAAAATTTATTGAGGATATCATGAGACAAGACTCTTCTAGGTGTCTTGTATACACTTTCTTTAGTCTGCACAATAGAATTACAATTCTTTGATGAGAAAATGAAAGGTGAGAGAAATTAAGTAACCTGGTGAAATTTCCACTGCTGGAAAATGACAGCGCTGCTTTCTGAACCTGAGTTTGACCACCTCAAAAGTCTTTTTATTGTCCCATGCATCCTCCACCATTTTTGGTGTATAAATCTTAGTTTTTCATCTTGGTTGAAAATCAGCCTAAAATGTAATTTGTGTAATAATTTAGAAAGAAAATTACACTTTATTTCACCAGTGGCATTTTAAAAAAGTGATCCAGCTGATCAGTTTTTAACAAACTGGTATTTTTATTTCTTCCTGCCATGCTCTCCACCAATCTACCTTTTCTCTCTGATATGGTTTGATTCAGACCCCACCTGAATCTCATCTCAAACTGTAATCCCTATATGTCAAGGGAAGGACCTGGTGGCAGGTAATTGGCTATGGGGTGGTTTCCCCCATGCCTTCATGACAGTGCGTGAGTTCTCATGAGATCTGATGGTTTAAAAGTGTGAGGCTGTGCCCCTCTGTCTCCTGCCACCTTGTGAAGAAGGTACTTGCTTCTCCTTCGCCTCCCACCATAATTGCAAGATTCCTGAGGACTTCCCAGCTGTGCAGAACTGTGAGTCAATTAAACCTCTTTTGTTCATAAGTTATCCAGTCTCAGGTATGTATTTATAGTAGTGTGAAAATGGGCTAATATAGAAAGTTGGTACAGGGAATTTGGGGCACTGCTATAAAGACACCTGAAAATGTGGAAGCAACTTTGGAAATGGGTAATGGGCAGTGGTTGGAATGGTTGAGAGGGTTCAGAAGAAGACAGGAAAATGTGGGAAAGTTTGGAACTTCCCAGAAACTTGTTGAATGGTTTTGATCAAAATGCTGATAGTGATATAGACAAGGCTGAAGTGGTCTCAGATGGAGATGAGGAATTTCTTGGTAATTGGAGGAAAGGTCACTCTTGCTATGCTTTCACACAGACTGGCAGCATTTTGCACCTGCCTTAGAGATCTGTGGAACTTTGAAGTTGAGAGAGATGATTTAGGATACCTGGCAGAAGATATTTCTAAGTAGCAAAGCATTCAAGAGATGACCTGGCTCTTTTTGAATGCATACAGTCATATATGTTCACAAAGAGATGATCTGAAATTGGAACTTATGTTTAAAAGGGAACAGAGTATAAAAATTTGGAAAATTTGCAGCCTGACCATGTGGTAGGAAAGAAAAACCCATTTTCTGGGGAGAAATTCAAACTGGCTGCCGAACTTTGCATAAGTAACCTGACAATGAAGAAAAAGTCTCAAGGACATTTCAGAGATCTTCACAGCAGCCTTTCCCATTACAGGCCCAGAGGCCTAGGAAGGAAATATGGTTTTGTGGGCTAGGCCTAGGGCTCCACTGCTCTATGCAGCACCTCAGGACATGGTGTCCTGCACCCCAGCCACTCCAGCTCCAGCCATGGCTAAAAGGGACGAAGGTACAGCTTGGGCCATTACCTCAGAGGGTGCAAGCTCCAAGCCTTCACAGCTTTCACATTGTGTTGGACCTGTGCACAGAAGACAAGAGTTGAGGTTTGGGAGCCTCCACCTAGATTTTAGAGGATGTATGGAAATGCCTCCATGTCTAGGCAGAAGTCTGGTGCTGGGGTGGATCCCTCATGAAGGACCTCTACTATGGCAATGCAGAGGGGAAATGTGGGGTTGGAGCCCCACACATTGACCCTACTGGGGCACTGCCTAGTGGAGCTGTGAGAAGTGGGCCATCGCCCTCCAGACCCCAGAATGGTAGGTCCACCAACAGCTTGCATGGTGAGCCTGGAAAAATCACAGGCACTCAACACCATCCTGTGAAAGCAGCTATGGGGTGGAGCTGCTCAAGGCTGTGGGAGCCCACCACTTGCATCAGTGTGGCCTGGATGTGAGACATGGAGTCAAAGGAGATTATTGTGGAGCTTTAAGATTTAATGACTGCCCAGCTGGTTTTCAGACATGCAATTCTCACTCACTATCTGATTGTTGAAAAGTGTGAGGGAGTTCCACCACCCCTGCCTCCTTGTGAAAAACGTACTAGCTTCTCCTTCTCCTTCTGCCATGACTATAAGTTTCCTGAGGCCACCCCAGCCATGTAGAACTGTGATTAGATTAAACTTCTTTTATTTATAGATTACCTGGCCTCAGGTATGTCTTTATAGCAGTGTGAAAATGGACTTGTACACTCTCCTTATACAGTGTTTTTCCATCAACTATCCACACACTTTTATGATAAAACCTAATGCTATGAAGTACTTTAGGAAAGCAGGATAAGAGACTAATATAGTCGGCAATTTGCAGTGGAAAATACCAAGTAAAGTAATAGAAAAAATTATCTGTGGCCCAGACTAGCTTTATAGCTATGCTCAGATAATGACTCATGAGCAAGATTTTTTGAAATTTTAGGAGTCTGTGACATATGCTACATTGTGTTACAAACTGGAAGTTGACTCAGGTTGTGATTAGCTGCAGGAGGTTTTTCAGGGAATGCTCTTAGGATCAACACCAGTGGAAGGGAGAGGAAGAAAGCAAGATTAGGCAAAGGGAGAAGTTGGTGGTTCTGATGCAGTCCCAATGAAGGCCTCATTTGAATTTACAGGGAGCTCTGGAGCTGGGATGGCCCTTCTGTGTTATCTCAAGTTGTGACGACGGGGCTGAGAAATTATACCTCCTGGTTGATCAGTCACTGGAGACAGGCTGCTCTGGAAGGGGCCCAGATCTTTGGCAAGGCAATTTTCTTCAGTTGAGTTAATCCCAAAGAGGTTTGATAGCTGCAGACCCTTTCCCAGCACTATTTCCAGCAGGTAACAGGGGTCTGGACAGCACATCACATGTTCACCACATGTTATGGGATGAGTTGTATTCTCTTAAAGATTATATATTGAAGCCCTCGCCCCCAGTACCTCAGAATGTGACCTTATTTGGAAATAGGATCATTGCAGATGTAATTAATTAACATGAAAGCACATTGGGGTAAGGTGGGCCCTTAATTCAATATGACTGATGTCCTTTTAAAAAGAGGGAATTTGGAAACAGGTGCACACAGAGGGAACACCATGTGAAGATGGAGTAAGGTGGGCCCTTAATTCAATATGACTGATGTCCTTTTAAAAAGAGGGAATTTGGAAACAGGTGCACACAGAGGGAACACCATGTGGAGATGAATGCAGGGACCTGGGTAATGCTTCTGTATTCCAAGGAGCACAAAAGAGGGCCAGAAAATTACCAGAAGCTAGGAAAAGGGAAGGAACAAATTCTTCACAGATTTTAGAAGGAACCAACCCTGTCAGCACCTTCATCTCAACATCTAGTCTCCAGAACAGTGAGATAATAAATTTCTGTTGTTTAAGCCACTCCGTGTATGGTATTTTGTTACAGCAACCCTAGCAAACTTATATTTGTTGGTATGAAATTATTGGTTGTAAAGAGCAATGAAAGACTTCTTTTTACATATGGAGAAAGGTGACATGGCATTGTGATGGAAATTCAAAAGATATGATTACCTGAAAACTCTGAGCCTAAAGATAGAATTCTAGACTAGATCAAATGAATTTGGATAAACAGCAAGAAGAAAAAGTACATCACTTTGGGAGAAGTCTCTAGGATTCTTCATTAATCAGTTGGAAGTTGAATAAATAGGGCACAGATAAAAACTGAGTTAAACCACAGTACAGAGCTGCTCCATCCAATATGGTAGCTCCCAGACACTTGTAACTACTGAGCACTTGAAATATGGCTGATCTAAATTAAAATCCGTGGTAACTGTAAAATATACACTGAATTTTGAAGAAAAAAATGAAAAAATCAGGCAAAGTATCTCAATAACTTTTACACTGATTACATGTTGAAATGACACCATTTGAGGTATTTGAGATAAATAAAAATATTAAAATTAATGTCACTTTTCTACCTTTACTTTTTAAAAGGTGTCTATAAGAAAACCTAAAATTATCAACATGCCTTACATTTGTGGTTCACAGTATATTTCTACTGGACAGTGCCCATCTAGAGGTTCTCTCTAGAATCTGGGAAGATGAGTCCTCTACACATGTCTCAGAATACTTAGTGTTCTGAAAAGAGGTCTGTATACATCTCTTGATTTGCTTGGAATGAAAGATTCCTGTGGGGAATCATAAAACAGCTAACAAGAGTGATATATTTCAAGACACTTTAGTGGAAACCAGGTTGCATTAATGGATATGGAAAACAGAGGGAAAAAAAGTCTTTACAAGGAGTACAAATGCCAAAAGGACATCTGGACGGGACAGTGTGGGGTTGCGCCTGGAAACACAGAAGCCCAGCAAAGTTTCTTCTTCCCCTTTTCCCCTCAGCATGCTGCCAGCTGGTTGAAAAAAAAAAAAAAAGCTGGGTGGCAAAGCAAGAAGTATTTTGTCACTATTGCAAAGGGACCCTCTTCTAATGGACGCTGCAGGAGGAATGTGAGAAAGCCCCAAACAAAGTTTGGAGGGAAATTTCTGGCTATTGCCTTCAAGAGTGTCAATGCCCAAGGGCATCTGAGGCTGAAAATGATTTTAAGGTAATTGAGCATTCTCAGGGGGCACTAAAGTGCTGGGGGCCCAGGAACAGCAAAGGGGAGGGTGTATTTTAAAGAGATTTTCCTGTGGGGCTGCCCTCCAACCCTCCTTTGGAGAACTCACAAATTGGCAAGAAAAGCTAAGGCCCACAGTCCCACCAATTTAGCAGTTGTGATTATTCATCCAGAGGTCCAAAGGCACACACCACCAAAGGCACCTCACCCAGGACCCACAAACCCACATACAACTAGGTGATTCATCCCAGGGTCACATTCATCCACAGGCACAGAGGTAAGATGGAGAAGCCATAGGAGTTAGACACCTGCAAGGACTCTTTTTAGCTAAAATTCAGGAAAAAGCTAAAATTTAAGAAAAAAACTGTTTATTCTGGCTTATAGAGAGCTTTATCTTTCAGAACAGAGAGGAAAGCAGCTTCTGATGAAAGTTCCCTGGAATCATATCACAAGGCTCTGATCTGCCTCTTCACTATGTGTTTTAATAATTCAGATGAGGATATTGATGTCAGATTGACCAGACTTTGAATAAAACAAAATGTGGAGGAATGGTTAATTGGTGTGTGACAGAATCAATATCCAAAACACACTAAACAATGGGCTAAAACCTGACTGATGAAATATATCACACAAAAAGGTAATGTCATGTCATTAGTTTAAAAGAAGTTTAAGTGTAGGATGAGAAATGCATGAATAAACATGACTTGTGAGTTTTCATTGACCTCATGCTCACTAGAAGTCCACTGTGTAAAGAGATGTCCAGGAGTTAATGAGACCTCAGCCTTCGTTAATGAAGTCCAAATGGAAAGAGGTGATTGTCTCACTCTAATTCATGCTGGTCAAACCACACTTAATGTGTTAAGTTCAGTTCAGGTACCACATTCTCAAAGACTCCTGCCAAACTAGAGACTATTCCAAAGAAAACTACCAGAATGATAAAAGACCTTACATCATTTCACATGGGGAAGAAAACCCAAGAAACTGGGAAGGATTTACCAGAAAAAACAGAACTGAAAGGTTGAAAGGCCATGGCATAGAAAATTAATTAGACTTGTTTTGATGATCCTGAGAAGTGGAGCCAAAATCAGCAGCTAGAGGTTTCAGAGAGACCAATCACTGTTAAAATCAAAGAGGCAGTTGGTGGCCATTGGAGCTACGCAAAATACCTGGAATGGAAAACACAGAGCTCTCCCTGGAGTTGGCATTTTCAGCAGGGTCTTTTAACTCCTTGCCAGGGGTGGTTGAGAAAAGATTCATGCACAGAGAATAAGACTTCTGTGAATATAAAATCTGCAAGTCACTCATTCCTGACCATAATTTCTGCCTGACACCTCCAGTACATACTTCCCACCCACTTCACCAGCCCCTGTTCACTTTAGATTGCATTATTTTGTCTTCTCAGTCCATCATAGGGTCCAAGGACCTTGGGGTCAGGAGGGACCTGGGGGGCCCTCAGATGCAATTTTTCGCCTGGGCAAGAATCCTGTATGTGACAGCCCTGAGAGATGGATATATATTGCACCCTTGCTGGGCTCGTCTCTGACCCATCTTCCATTGTCTCTACCCTAGGACAGATCCACTGTCTTAGCCTTTCACCCACATCCTTACCTTGCTGCTTCATAGCAGTGTAGTGTAGTGGCTAAGACTTTGGACTATGGCACCAGATTTCCTGGCTTCTAATCCTGACTCTACCATTTACAAGCTGTGTGATTATGGGCAAGTTTGTTATCCTCTCTGTGCCTACTTTGGCATATGGAAAATGGAGATTATGCATATACTGCCTACTGTGTCTACACTATATTGCTGTTAGAAAGCTGAAATGGGTTAATATGCATAAAACACTGAGAATAGTGCTTAGCAAGCATTAGCACTTATTCCCGTACATTCTTTCCTTCCTCTCCCAAGTCACTAACTTTTTCCATAAGCCCTGCCTGATTTTGACTCTCCTCACCTTCCCCCTAACGATATGCCCACTCACAATCTTAACCAAAGTGTTGCTGTGACTAGGTGAGTATGGAAGAGAGACTCACAATATGGTTAAGACTGTTCTGTGTTATTCTTTCATCTAGGCAATTTCCCCTATTGCATGTTATAAATAACAGAAGTTCAAAGTTTCCAAAGGCTGATTTCTTGAACTAAACCATAGCATGATGCTGGTAAAATAGTATTCTGGGAGAGAATTAGTGATGAAACACGTATGCCATTCTGTCTCTGTCTCTGTCAACTTTTCACTGGTGATGCTGTTGATGATACTTCTTCATTGGCTTAGTGGACTAGCACTCTCCTATAACAATCACGTAAGTGTGTTCTACAAGTTTTCGAATTAATTAGCTCTGTGGAATAATTACTTAGCTATAATGTTTAACTTCACAAACCCTTTCCTGTCTCCAACTTCACCCTGCCAGCTCGGAAAGACTTAAAATATGGGATAGGAAGAGCCTACTCAATCTTCCTGCTATCACTATTATTCCAAGTCTACTAGGGAGAAAAAGAAAGTTTCTTTAAGAGAAAATACAAATTACATTAACTAAGCTATGACATCAGAAGTGAAAACTCCTGGTGTCGCCAATATCTCCCTCTTCTGAATATTCTTCCTGTCTGTCCTAGTAACAATTGTTTAGCCCCTCATGCATTTCCCTGGGTTCACCTCTTTTTCTTTTAGGAAACTACAACATCATGTTTTCAAGCCCTCATCAGGGGTCTTGGTTCCTTGGATTAACTTGAAACCCACCACTTATTTTCCAAAGCCTTAATAAAAGAGAATGGAGAAAAAAAAATAAAAAGTTTCTTACTTGGCTGTGATGCCATAGCCCTATACTATACCCACGCCCATCACTCCATTCTAGGCATTTGGGGGTGGAGGAAGGGAGGAATTGCTGGACAGTTCACTTTTAGGATTGATGTTTGTGTCTTCCCCTAACCAACTCTCTGATCCCACACTACCACCACCATAAACAACAGTTTTTTCCAGTTCATGACACACTCACCACCAGCAACATGCCACAGCTAAACATGTTGATTATGACTTGTTAATTACAACACAGCCTAATTCTACTTCTAAGCAGCCCCTGACTTGGCCACCAAGCTACCTCCCTCTACTTGCTAAGTAGAGAGAGTGACTCAACAGGAGAGGCCAAAACAATCCTTTATTTCAACTCACCATGGTTAATTAAGACAATTTTAGAGGTGGTAGAGCTGGTCTTTCTGATTACCTACAAATCCAAAGCCTATATGGAATTAGAATAAACCGAGTCTTTTGATGGTACCTGATTCCATAAAACATAGATAAATCTTTTTTGAAGCTGACCGGATCTGAATGCAGTCGGAAATCACCTTTTCTGAGACCTATAATAGATTACCTTGAAACAATTAACTAAAGTTTCCAAAGTCCAACATGCTATACTTAATTCAAATGAACAGTTCCAGGAATTTTGAAGACTTTTTAAAAAGACTTTAAAAGGCAGGCACGTAATTTAATAATAGGAAAACCTAGTAGACCATAAACATCCCACAAGTAAGTAATGTGTGATATGGTAAAAAATCATATATATGCATATGTAAAATCATATAGCTGTATATATAATATATATAATAATATGTACAAATGGTATATATAAATTAAACGTATTTATTTTTCTGTAGGAATGCCCAATTGGTTCATTTTATGTTATTGGAGAATAAGCACAAAATCAAAGATGGAGTTAAGCTTAAAATCCCAAATATTAGTTTCTTAACACCTTCCAGCAAATGCTTTATGTAAGCTTGAATATAGCCACTTCTCTTTTTTCTTTTGATAATTCCTACTAGACAAGAAACATGATGAAAGGGGAATTGTTCAAATGGGCAATAAAATCATGAAATATTTTAAATGTATATTTTCTTTAAAACTGAGAAAGAAAGTGAAGCTAAAATAACAAAAATATATTTTAAAAACTGAGACTGAGTTCAAGTATCAAAAACAAATACCAGGGCATCTTAATTATAAGTTTTTATGACAATACAAGGATAAATAGCTGATTTGGCTGAAAATTTCCTTAAATGACTTGTTTGATCAAATTAACAGCCTGGTTTGCTGCAAAATAGATATATCTATTTCTGAATAGATATACGTATTTCTGAATATTTCTGCTTTTAGCTGGAACTACTTTTTAGTATCTTTGGAGTTGTCTATGTGTTATTTCTGGCACCGTGGTACACAGCACAGGATGGTAATATAATGCCTGGTTTCTAGCCCCTATTCTTCAGGCAGTGTAAAACCTGACCTCTAAAACAACTACTTGCTTTCCCAAATATATTGACAGACTTACCACTTCTGAATATAATGAGTTTTATTTCTGTAGTCCAATCAGTTAAGTCACTGTGCCTGATGTAAGTTCTCCCTCTGCTAGATCTAATCAGTAACACATTGTACCAGTAGGTCTGTTCCATATTATTTTAAAATGTACCATCCCAACTTATCCACAGGTAATAGATGCTGTTCTGTAAAGGACTGTCAAATATAAGGCCACTTTGCAATTACAGGACAGCATGAAACTTCTCTCTGTCTGCCCTTCCGTATTCAACAGCCACAGTCCTTGGGTTTCAGCCAGCTAACAAAAGACAATATATTGCCATCCTTCTTATTAGATTATGCCATTGACAGTATGATAATCCACATATGTGGGCAAGGCTGAAAAGAAAGTGAGTGAGCGGGATTCTCTTTCACTCAGCAAGACTGTGAAGAATGTCATTTGGATTCTGGCAAAAGACACTGTCCTAAGAGCATCCCTGGTTGTATTTTTGCATCTGCACTGTTCAGTTGGTATCCTCAAAACATCTGCTTTACTTGTTTATGATTTACTCCCACCCCCACCCCATGTTGTCAGCTTCTTGGAGGAAGGAAATCCAGTGTGTATTCCTCTGAGCTCCCTGGGGGACTGGTAATCTTCTCTGAACAGTAGGTAATCAATAAGGACTTGTTAGGCTAATTTGTTTGCCACTCCTGTTTGCCAACAGTTTGCAGCTTCACCACATTGCTGGATATAGTGCTTCAGTGAATCCCTTATGAGTCCTTCTTACAGTGTCACAAAATGGGAAAAGCATGAGACAGAGGATCTCAATACCTAGGTTTTGGTCCCAATTTGCTACTAATTTAGGTATTAGGGGAGATGCTTAGAAGAATTCTCTTCATGGCACCTTCAGACTCCTTGACACCTTCACACAGAGAATTTTTAACATTACATTTTTATTGAGTCATCTCCAGACTATTTTACTTAAAATTACAACCACGTGCAGCTCCAGAAAGCTCTTTCCTCCATCCTTGCTTTATTTTTCTCCAGAGCACTTATCACCCTTTCACATATGTGCTTATTTGTTGACTGCCTCCCCTCACCAGAATGTAAGCTCCATGACAGCTGGAACTTTTTTGTGAGCAAAAGTATCTCCCAACACTTGGGGAAATGCACAGGTGATTGTAGACTCTCAATGAATATTTGTTAATGAGTGAATGTCTTCTGACAGTCATATAACTGTCATTCCATGCATGAGAAGGAAATGGAATGAATGGATTGGGACAGGACTAAGATTTATTGCTGTAAGATTTGTGGGCTTCTTTTCCAGGAAATAAGCTACATATTGCAACAAAGGAAGAGAATATATGTTTGCAAATTTCCTATTACTTTCTTTGTTTTATACATTTTTATACATATTTTTAAAATTATGCAATAACCTAGTCTTTGGGTTTCTTCTTGAGAAAAGTTAGAAACTCTGCCTGTAGTGTCCTATCTAATAAAAATTATCCAAAGAAAATAAGTGCTCGTAGACTACCAGGTTACATAAAGCATTTGCTTGAATTAGGCAGCCCAAGGAAAGTTAACAAAAAGAGGTCATAAATCTCCTCCTTTGGGAGGTAAGCACTTCAAGACAGCAGAGACTCAGCTGGAGGGTTCAGGAATCTCTGTGATAGTCTATCCCCAATCCTGAGAGGATCATATCACTTCATGGCCCAGCATCCTTCAACAATTAAAGGATCCCACCTCAGGCAAAGGGCTGAAGCAGCAATAAAACATCTCAATATTGCATGGTATTCTATTTGATAGGGAATAAATGGCCTGTGAAACTCTTTAACGTGTTTTAGGAATTTCACATTTTATTATAATTTTAAAGTGCAATGTAGTCTAGAGAGAATATGGTGAGAAACAGCCTTGCAAACTCTGGCAAGTAAACATGATAATAGTTCTTCCAATCTTTCATCAAGGGATCCTTAGGTCAGTGTGATATTATATACATGTATAGGTTTTTATAATGTTGGGGCACTTGAGGCATCAGAAGTAGGTCTCAGAAACAGAATCTCTCCCTGTGACCTTTTCCTGCCCTCGTTTTACCTCTCTAAGGCAGGACTCTAATCTGACTGTGGGTCATAAGACCCTCATTCCAGAGGGTGTCTTACTCCATATCCTGGAGGAAGGAATACTGCACAGAAAGGCCAAGAAGAATCTGTACAGACAGATCTTGCTGGGTTTAGGTCATACCTTTTTGTCCAGTCATATTTCTATATGACCGTCAGTCACTCCTACCCTATAATGTCTCCATAAAAGGCCCAAGACAACAGAGTTTGGAGAGCTTCTGAATAGCTGGACAAGTGGAAGTTCCTGAAGGGTGGCGTGGCCAGGGCAGGCATGGAAGCTCTGTGCTTCTTCCCCCATACCTCACTCTATGCATATATTAATCTGTATCCTTTTTCATATCCTTTGTGATAAACTGGTAAATGCAAATAAGTGTTTCTCTGAGTTCTGTCAGCTGCTCCAGTAAATTAATCAAAACCAGAGTAGGGGTCATAGGAACCCCAGTTTGAAGCCTGTTGGTCAGAAGTTCCAGAGGGCTGGATTTACAACATGTTTCTGAAGGTGGTGGCAACCTTGGGGACCTAGCTCTCAACCTGTGGGATCTGACACTATCTCCAGGTAGACAATGTTGCAATTGAATTAGAGGACACTCAGCTGGCATACACTGCAAAACTGCTTGCTTGCTTGCTTGCTTGCTTGCTTGCTGGGGAGAAATCCCTACCTGTTTTGAGGTCACAGAAATTCTTTTCTTTCTTTCTTTCTTCCTTTCTTTCCTCTTTCTTTTACTTTCTTTCTCTTTCTTTCTTTCTTTCTTTCTTTCCTTCTTTCTTTCTTTCTTTTTTCAGCATCTTGCTCTGTCACCAGGCTGGAGTGTAGAGGCATGATCATAGCTCACCAGTGTTGCAAACGTGCCTGTCCTTCAGCTCACACCTATAGCAGGTGGTGCCATACACCAGAGGACAGAGGCGAAAAAAGTCCAAGCTTAGTTCACAGGTGTGCTGGCTCAGTATGTGTGTGCCAGCCAAAAATTGGCTGCTATTGCACTATAGCCTCACCCAGGGGAAGGGTGTAGGGAGAAGAGATCGGAAAGAAAATTATGACAGGAAAATCACCTCCGAAAGCAGCCTCGGATAGGGACAGCCCTGCAAGAAGGAATCTTCAAAAGCTCTGCCCCGTTGCATCAGTTTGGGACATCTCTGAGGAACTATTCCTGCTTCACAGTGCACTGTGAGATTGGTTGAGGCCTCTGTTGCAACTACGTCACAGTTCAGCCTCTCCCTGTGCCCAATCCTGCTTTCCTCACATCCTTATAGACAGTATTCTCAAGAGCACATCCCAGTAACCTACCTGCCTAGAAATCTCAATTTCAGTCTTTTTCCCAGGAAACCCAACCTGCAACAATTAATAAAAATAATCAATGTAATGAGTGAGGATTAAAAGTTCTACAGTTTAGAAAGTTTGTGGGGAGGCAGGGAGGAATGTTAATCCTGCTTGTAAATTCAAGTTATCCATTCCAGGGTTTGCTCTTTTCATTATCCTCTTTCTGGAGGTGGAAACAGGCACCTTGAGCTCTAGTATAGAAAGGGATATTTTAAGTGGGACCTGCGACTCCACTACCTGAAAGCAGAGGGCACTTTCGCCTGGAACATGTGAGAACGAATTACTTTCTCAATATTTTTCTGCAGCAAGGATTGAGTAGCTCCCAAAAGGCTAATGCTTGCTGGTGGAATTAAGAGTTCTCTAGAGATCCACTTATTATATAAACCTGCATTTAAAGGCAAGGAGGGTAATCAACATCCAATATTGAGGGGAAAGGACATACACAGTATAGGAACAGCCATACCTGGAGGATGTTTCTCAAAAAGCAAGTATTTCTTTTCCTGTTTTATTTGACAAATTATTTCTTATTGGTTCTCAAGTGCATAGAACTGCGTTAATCATAATCCCAAATTCATAACAGGCTTCCATCCCTTGTACATAAAAGGCTCTCTTTTGTTTGTTGTTTGTTGGTTTTAATAATACAATGAACAATTGTAAAATTATCACCGAACAGAAAACAAAAATGATGACAGCAACTTACATCCATATAACATCTTTGTCCATCCTATTCTATCTTCCACCTTAAATCTTGTGTTTGTTGTTGCCTCATTGTTCTTTTGATGTAGTTTTATTACACTTATATGTATTTATTAATAATATATACTTTTGTTTTTATTTTTAAGTTTATAAAAAGAGTATCTTTCTCTACTTTTAGTGTGTTATATTTCACAGTAAATAATAATTATTTAAAGTATCATGTAAGATATAAGCTATAGAGACTTTTTCACATAAAACTATATTCCTAAAATTCACCCACATGGTCATATGCAGCTGTATTCATTCATTCATTCTGCTAAGTGCCTTTTTTTCTTGCTACTTTAAACATAATATGTTAACCCTAAGCAATATAAAAATTTCATCAATTTCTGGAAATTCATCAGTAGACATCACTATTTTTTCCTTATCTATTTCTTAATTTTTTTACAAAATGCTTTCTTTATTCCTCCTCTCTTTTTCCACAATTTCCATATTTACATTATTTAATGTCTTTCACATGCCTAGCTTTTTCTTTCTCCAACACAGTGCAAGGAACCCTGGAATCTCTTGTTTATTCTCAGAAGGAGCAGTGCTTCTTTTTCTAGAAAACCAGAACCGAGAAATTCAAAATGCCTTTAATATAATGCCGCATTTGAATACCCCTTGTGCCTACACATAAACCTTGTTCTTGTGGGTCTCTTAAGCCCACCTGAGGCCTTACACCAGTTGAGCTGTTTGTAAAGATTCATTTGGTTGGGCATAAAGAAATCTCCTGCGGTATTGAAAACACATCCCTCAGAGAATAAAGGACCAAGCTGTTGGGCATAAAGAAAAGCAAGTATTAAACCTAAGCCACACAGGCACTTCACACACCTGGAACAACAGCCTGATGGTTTGGAGAGACAATGGCAGAAAACAAATCTCATGTGTATTCCAGATGGTTCTGGAGGATCACAGACAAAAAGCCTTCGTCCCCACCCCTTTCTCAGAGCAACTCCCATTAAAATTTCCTGTGACTCTCGGCTAAATACTAAAAGTTAAGTAGTCAAATAAATCCCTGAGGTGTGACAGATTACTCTTATCCTCCCAACTGGCATGTGAATGTGAAGTCATTTTGCAGGAAGAAATTATAAACACCCAAACTTAAGATTTCACTGACTTCATCTTAGTGGATGTAGTGAGCAACAGAACATGCAGATCTCCACACTGAGATGAATACAGATAAGAGTTTTAAAACAAACCAGCTAAACTCCACAATGGTGGAGACCAGGGGGGAGACAGAAATCCCCAGCTATGAGGAATAGCAGCTGCAGATGGTACAGCCACATTTCTGCAGATACAGGAAAAACAGTTTCACAATTCACAACAGCTTTTAAAAGAGCAAATATTGTCTATTCATTCTAAAGAAAATTATGTTTGTGAGACCAGAAAATTGTGTGGATGCAAATTCTCCAACCTAGTAATTATCTCTGATCCATTTCAATAAGCAAAGGTTTGGGGGAATTATTCATGTATGAATCATTTGCACTGCTTTTGATTTGCCGAATAGATTGGAACTGTATGAATAAAAGACCTTCAACTCCTATTAACATTTTTGCATGCAATAGAGGCTCTCCAGAAATTAAAAGACAAACATTGGTAAATCAATAAAAGAAAACATTATTGTATTTCACCTTGGGCTCAGCCACCCACTGCCTATCTTCTTTTTATCCTTGGAAATTTTTCTTTTGATCTGACCCAACTAAAATGTAGACAGTTGGTGAGGAGGTGGGGGTGGGCATTGCAGCTGAAGGGAGCTCTTTGAGCAAAGGTAAGGTAAACTTCACGGAGAGGGAAGAAATGAAGTGAGTCCTTTGGCTGGTTTGAAGGGTTCCTGTGGGGAAGTCGTCATAGAGAGGAGGCAGGTTGTAAAGGCATTTGAATATTAGGAAAATTGGAAGAAGCCACTAGGATGAGAGAGTGAGAGAGAGAGAGAAAGAAAGAGAGAGAGAGAAAGAGAGACAGAGAGGAGAGAGAGAGAGTATGTGTGTGTGTTTGAAATGGATGAGTGTTGTCCAAGGACTTGGGAAAACCAAGGATAGCCAATAAGGGGCACTAGTTAGAGCACCATGATGAAAACCTAAGGACCAGTGTCAGACAGAGTACAGCTTAAATATTGGCTCTGCTACTTACTAACTGTACGACCTTCAGCAAGTTACTTGTCTGTTTTAATGCAAAGTTAATTCTCTAAAATAGGGATGATATTAACAATTCCCAATTCATGCGGTGGTTGAGGGGATTAAATAAATAAATTATCTATATAAAGTACACGACCATTTTTAGATAAAGTATAAATACTAGCCACTATTATTATCTTCATTATTATAATAATTTCAGAAAATGCATTCTCTATATGAGACAAATAGAAATATCCAACCACTATTGTACATGGCTATGATATAAGAATCTGATTATCATCAATAAACTTTGACACCTGCTGTTTTCATCTTGAACAACTTTAAAAATCACACCTTTGTTGAAATAAGCCACTGCAAATTTCTTATTTATAATGTCCTTAGGGCAATGTGAATTTTATCTCTTGAAATTGCAAAGAACAAACACAGGTGAACTTCCACTTAAGTTCCTCTGTGAGTTTTTCTGTGAAAAAAAAAATGTGGCTCAAATCTTGGGGAAAAAAAGGTAACTCACATGTTAAAAGCAAGTCCATACAGACAACATACAGTAATGGCTGTATCAGCCACCAATCGCCTCCCTCGCGGGGAGCAGGGTAACTACAGACTGTAGCAGATGGGGATTATGTTTTCTTTGTTTGGCTTTATGGGTCTGAGACACCAAAACACGATGGAGTTACTCAATTGCAGAATTAGGCAATTCCATACCCACCTAGTAACTCCAGTTTTCTTTTTATTGAAGGAATGAGGAAATTCAAAGGAAAAGTCATGCTCATTTTCCAAATAAGCAATTTAAAAACCAAGTAAAACAGATTCATGTTTCCAATTTAAGTGGGTGACTGTGTGAGGCAAAGTAAAGCTAAATGACAAGAGGATGAAGTATCTGAGAACAAATCCTGGTTCTACAGAGAAGTAGATTGTGTGCTGCCTCATTAATAAACGAAGAGAAGGCAGGGCGCGGTGGCTCACGCTTGTAATCCCAGCACTTTGGGAGGCCGAGGCGGGCGGATCACGAGGTCAGGAGATCGAGACCACGGTGAAACCCCGTCTCTACTAAAAATACAAAAAATTAGCCGGGCGTGGTGGCGGGCGCCTGTAGTCCCAGTTGAGGCAGGAGAATGGCATGAACCCGGGAGGTGGAGCTTGCAGTGAGCCGAGATTGCGCCACTGCACTCCAACCTGGGTGACAGAGCAAGACTCCGTCTCAAAAAAATAAATAAATAAAAAATAAATAAATAAACCAAGAGAAAGGTTTGAATTCAATTATTAGAGTTTGCTTCTAGGCCTCAATTTTTGATTTTATATTAGCCACATTTTATGTATCAGTGCCTCCTAGGGTCTAGTGTTAGAGAAATGTAAAAAAAGAAAATAAATAAATAAATATATAGTAGTTCCTCCTAACTCCTCCAAACAAGATGTTATCTTCCCCTCCATTAAAAACTTGTAAGATTTTTTTCCCTCTTTTAGAACACTTGCTATGCTCTGGCTTGGATTATAGTTAAGTGTGTGTGTCTATCTGTTTATTTCCCTCTAATTGACTATAAGATTGTTTAAGGTAGGAGATGGTTTTATTCATTGTTGTATCCCCCAAATTTTTTAACAGTGCATCATGACCCAACAATGTATAAAAAGAATTATATGCCATAGCCAAGTGAGATTTATTCCAAGGATTCAAGGCTTATTCAACATTCAAAAATCAGTTAGTAGAATCTACCATGTCAATAGACTAAAGAAGAAAAATCATATGATCATAGCCATTGATGCAGAAAAACCATTTGGCCGTATTTAAAACCCTCACTCTGATTAAAAAAAAATTAATAGTAAATTAGGAGTAGAGAACTTCCTCAATTTAACAAATAACGTCTACAAAAAATATACAGCTAGCATCAAACTTAATGGTAAAGATTAAATGTTTTTCCCTGAAGATTGAGAATGAGGCAAGGCTATTCTGTAACTAATTCTATTCAACATTGTACTAACATCGTAGCAAGTGCAGTAAGACAAGAAAAAGAATTAAAAGATATAGAGATGGGAAAGAAAGAAAGTAAACTGTCTTTAGTCACAAATGGCATGATTGTCCATGAGAAAACTCTAAAGAATCTACAAAGAAATCCTGGAACTAATAAGCTAAGGGAGCAAGATGACTAGAAACAAGGTCAGTGTACAAAGGGAATTTTTTTTTTTTTTTTTTTGTATACCAGCCTTGAACAATTGTAATCTAAATTTTTTTAAATATTTAAAATCTCACCAAAAAAGTGTACACCTAAGTAAAAACATAACATAATAGATACAGAATCTGTAGGTAAAAAAACTACAAGGCATTGGCATAATAAATTAAAGAAGCATAAACAAATTGAAAGTTAGTTTGTGTCCATGGACTGGAAAGTGATCAGTGATTGCCAGGAATTCAAGGGGAAAAAGGGTTGAATCCATGAGGCACAGGAGATTTTGGCAGTAGTGAAACAATGCTGTACAGTACTATAATGGTTGATATATGATATCATGCACTCATGAAAACACACTGGACTTCATAGCACAAGTAGTAAAGTTTAATTTGTGCAATTTTTTAAAAAAATTTCATTTAGAAGATGTTGGAATTTCAGAAAAGAAGGCAGATTGGGACAAGAGAATCAAACTGCATTACAAATAAATGAAACAAACTTACTGAATGGGATGGGGAAAAGGTTCTGACCTAAGTAATGTTGAAAATAAATGGATGCTGTAAAACAAAAGGCAAAATAAATGGTACACAAGCACCATGCTCTAGTTGGATAAAGCTTTTTCCAACCAGCGTATAGGTTACCAGTTTGGAAACCACTATACAAAAACAAATAAATGGATGATGGATAGCAGAAACCAGGTTTTTCACTCTTGGAGTGGGAGATTATAGAAAAAAAGGGGGAGGACTGGAATTAACCATGTGGTACTTGGCTCCTTGGAGACCATCAGTATGAACTCATGTTTACCTTAATATAGATACATACGGATACATTAGAAATATTTATGAGTATGTGTACATACACCAATTTGTGTGTGTGTGTGCGCGCACACGTGCGCACGCGCCCATGCTCTGTCAGATTAGAGAGCCTGGAAACCATGATAGCCCAGTAGCAGAGAGCACACCAACTGCCCAAATCTTGATTTCTAATACAATTCTCCAATAAAAGGAAGAATAAAATGTCTCCTTGTGGAAAAATGGTTGAATCTAGGAGTAAGGAAGAAAATATGCAAGATGAATCTGGAACATCTTGTAATACCAGTATGTAAAGAAGCACTCTAACATATGCACACACAAACACACACAATTATGGGTGTATGTCAAAGGGACCCAGGAGTTAAACAAAAGAGCCCACAATGGCCAAAGCCAGAACAATTTGAGCAAAATTAAGTAGCATTGGATTATCACCCAAAGTGCAAAACAGACATCCATGGGTCTATAGTGATATAAATAAATGGTTGAATAAATAAACTAACAAAAGAGAAAAGAAAAATCTCCTAAGCAGAATTTCAAATAATTTATGTTGATACTCTACCTTTAGGAAAGTGGAACTCCCCAGCTAAAGGCTGGAAACCAGATGTTTACAGTGGCATAAATCCACCCAGTTTTGTGATTTTTCTCATCAGCACTTTGGAAAGAGAGAAAGCAAGTGTATGCCTTGATTGAAGATTAAGGTTTGAGGTAAGGATGCAGGCGAAATAGAAGGAAATTAGGATGCTGAACACAGTGGCACTCAAGTGGTTGACATAATACATTAGAAGGCATTAGAATGTGTAGCCTAGCTAGGGAAAGAGTTGAAGTCTGATATGGTTTGGATTTGTGTCCCCACCCAAATTTCATGTCGAAGTAGAGGAGGGACCTGGTGGGAGGTGATTGGATCTTGGAGGCGATTTCCCTCTTGCTGTTCTCGTGATAGTGAGTTCTCATAAGATCTGTTGGTTTAAAAGTGTGTGGCACTTCCCCCTTCACTCTCTCTCTCTCCTGCCACCACAGGATGAAGGTGCTTGCTTCCCCTTTGCCTTCTGCCATGATTGTAAGTTTCCTGAGACCATATAGTCATGTTTCCTGTTAAGCCTGCAGAACTGTGAGTCAATTAAATCTTTTTTCTTCTTAAGTTACCAAGTCTCAGGTTGTTCTTTATAGCAGTGTGAAAACAGACTAATACAAGGCCATAAGAATGCAATGACACGGATGAAAAGAAGGTAAAACAGGTCTCAGAAAAATAGATCGAAGGGGGGCCAGCAATAGAATTGAGGAGTGGCATAAGGAATGAGGATGACTTGGTGTAAGAGCAGTGTTGCCTGGGGGAGTTTGCATTTTGAGTGTAGCAGGGGATTGAAGCATGGAGGACAGCAAGGCCGAACAGCCTTGAGTCTGAGCTTTTAAGCAGAGTCACTGTAAACCTTAAAGGATATCAGCTACTGTTCTCTCTCCACCTTAAATCCCACCAAGCAGGTTGTCTCTGTTGTTTGGTGTCACAAATTAAAGGATGATGAAAAACTACTTGGCATTTTTGAGAGTCTGAAATTGGAGACTGCCCATTTTTCACCCACTTGAGAAAAGCTGATTATTTCTCAGAAACACTGGCAACATCCTGCATTGACTATGAGTCTGAGTCTTTCATTTTCAAACGTGAAGAACATCCATTCCCCAAAGAGGACACAGGCTGAAGTAGTAAAGGTAAGACATCTCACCCCCTTGAAAATGAACACTGCTCAGCCACATCTAATTCAAGCTACATATTCTAAAACATTCACATATTCCACTACAAATTTGGCTCCTTTTCTGCTTGTAATCTGAGTTTCTTTGATGGCAGCTTCACATCAGGTTGTTTACTGGATGGATGGATGGAAGGATGGATGGATAGATGAATGGACAGACAATAAGTCTTTCCATACTCTGACCTCAACGTAATTTCTTGGGGTTTCCTCCTATTCTGCCTTTTTGTTTCTCTAAACTCAAACTCAAAAAACCAGGCAGCCATTTGGTGAACATTCCTGGCCTGTCTGATCTTCATACCTATCTTTATTCACTTTTCCTGAAATGCCTTTCTACATGGATAAATATTACTTGTTCTTTAAGGACCCTCTTAGATGCCACCTCTTAAAGAAGTCTTCTCTAATTTTTGCAAATGTAAGCAATCTTTCCCTTACCAATAGGTCTCATGGACAAAACTTTTATTTATTCACAGTAGTATCTCCAGACTCTGGTAGACACTCAATAATATTTATTGAATGAATGAATGAATGAAGTCTTTTTTTTTTTTTTGAGATAGAGTCTGTTTTTCTCATCCAGGCTGGAGTGCAGTGGGATAATCATGCTCATTGCAACCTTGGCCTCACAGGCTTGAGCAATCCTCCCATCTGAGCTTCCCAAGTAAGTAGGACTACAGATGTGCACCATCATACCCAGTTGGTTTTTTTTTTGTAGAGATGGTGACATGGTTTGGCTGTGTTCCCACTCAAATCTCATCTTGAATTGTGGCTACCATAATTCCCACATGTTGTGGGAGGGATGAGGTGGGAGATAATTGAATTATGGGGGTGGTTTTCTTCATACTGTTCTTGCAGTAGTGAATAAGTCTCACAAGATCTGATGGTTTTATACGGGGAAACCCCTTCTGCTTGGCTCTCATTTTCTCTTTTGCCTGCTGCCAATGTAAGACATCCCTTTCACCTTCCAGCATGATTGTAAGGCCTGCCAAGCCACATGGAACTGTAAGTCCATTAAACCTCTTTTTCCTTATAAATTACCCAGTCTCGGATGTCTTTATTCATGAAAACGAACTAATACAGATGGGGTCCCACTATGTTGCCCAGGCTGGTAAATAAAGCATTTGTTTATATTTCTTTCATAGAATCGAACACAGTCTACATACCATTATAAATTTTTTGCATAAATATAATATTAAGCTGTGATTTTCATGAAGGCAAAACTCACATTTTGTCCAAATTTTTATTTCCTTTAGTTTTTACAATAGTCATAGATATTCACCAAGTATATGTTGAATAAAGGAATTGGAAATGACACACTTGTCTCACTTTTTCCCAAGAGCACTAGAAGTTGCAGATCAAAGTACTGTAATATGGTTTTAGAATTGCCTAGCATCCTTTAGGAGTCTGATCCTTCCCATTATAAATTTTCAAGAAATATTGCTCAGCACTGCAGGCCACAGAAGCGATCACCGATAAGTGAAAACTAAGCAGATCTTAGCGTTAATCAATAATAGGGGTGTGCGTTAAAAGAAGGTTTGAAATCATTGCTAACCATAAGTAAGACTAGTTAAGAAGCATAGTCCAAAGGGAAGTCAATGCTAACTAGACTCAAAGTAGGAGAGCTTCAGATTATTAATTTTAACCACATCTGCCAATTCAAAATGCCAGAATTGATGAATCACATCCATTAATTCAAATACTGGGGAAGTAAATGAGGGATTGAAAGAGGGTCTGGCAGCAGCAAATAATTCTAAAGATTCCTCCATATTCAGCTAGGGATTTCTGTCCCCTAGCCTGTGGGGGACCATTTTAATGGAATTGATATGGATTGACATTAATTAGATAGCAAGAGTAATACTAAACAAAATATTATTCTTGACTATACTTCCCCAGGATTTTTCAATTTTGTGACCTGACCTTTTGTTCAATTCATTGCATCACTCCACCATGATATACTTCCCTGTTCCGTACCTAAGGCCAAATGCTGCCAGATGATCTCATAATGCTATTGTCTAAGTGGGCTCTTAGTGACTGCCAATCAAGGTAAAGGAAGCAAGAAGCTAGGAGAAAGAAAAGCAGAATGCACAAGAGGCTCTGCTTAGTGAAGGAGGACAGGCAAAAGTTAGAGATGCCCACAGAAATCAAAAGACAGACCAACTTCAACGTTATGCAGCTGTCTAGAAGGCAGGAGATTGATAGGAATTGAAATATGTAGGAAACCAAATAGAAGCAGGCAGATGGAGACAAGCATCATCAAAAACAAATGAACAAACCAAAAAAATAACAATAAAAAACTTGACAGGGAAGAATGTACTGCCCTTCACTTG